>NC_133664.1:128208253-128513099 GCF_037893015.1 Macrotis lagotis
GCCCTGGAGTCAGGAGTACCTGGTTCAAATCCAGTCTCAGACACTTAATAATTACCTAGCTGTGTGACCTTGGGCAAGCCACTTAACCCCGTTTGCCTTGCAAAAAAAAACCTAAGAAAAAAAAAAGAAAATAGCATGCTAAAAAAACCAGCTTAGGTCAAATGGATAAAACAGTTCAAAAAGTTATTGAGGAGAAGAATGCTTTAAAAAGCAAAATTGGCCAGATAGAAAAAGAGAATAAGAAAACTCTCTGAGGAAAACAAATCCTTCAGACAAAGAATAGAACTCAGGGAGATTGATGAATTTACGAGAAACCAGGATTCATTACTTCAAAACCAAAAAAATGAAAAATTAGAAGAAAATGTGAAACATCTCATTGAAAAAACAAATGATATGGAAAACAGACTTAGAAAAGATAATTAAAAATTATTGGAATACCTGAAAGTCATGATCAGGAAAAGAGCCTTGACATCATTTTCAAAGAATTGCTACAGGAAAATTCCCCTGATATTCTAGAAGCAGAGGGCAAAATAGAAATGGGGGAGAATCCGCCGATCCCCCAGAGAAAGAGATCCCAAAAAACCAATCCCTAGGAATATTATAGGCAAACTCCAGAACTCCCAAGTCCAAGAGAAAATATTACAAGCAGCCAGAAGAACACAGTTCAAATATCATGGAGCTGCAGTCAGTATCACACAGGACTTAGCGGCAACTACATTGGAAGCTCATAGGGCTTGGAATATAATACACTGGAAGGCAAAAGAGCTTAGAATGCAACTGAGAATCAACTACCCAGCAAGGCTGAATGTCCTCTTCAAGGGAAAAAGATGGACTTTCAATGAACCAGGGGAATTTCAAATGTTCCTGTTGGAATGGTCAGAGCTGAACAGAAGGTTTGATCTTCAGATACAGTACTCAGGTGAAGCATAGAGATTGAAGGAGAAGGGGAAAATATGAGGAACTTAATGATGATGAACTGCATGCATTCTTGCATAGAAAAAATGACACTGATAATACTTATATGAACCTTCTCAGTTAATAGAACAGGTAGAGGGGGCTTTTATAGTTGAAGCACAGGAGAAAGCTGAATTTGAAGATAAAATATGGTGTAAAAAATGGAGTCAATAGAAAAAAAGGGAAATGGAATGGGAGAAAGAAAAAGGAGAGGGGGCAATAGTCCAAGATATCTCATATAATAAGTTTTTTCTTTATTACAATGAACTATTACAATGATATGGAAGGGGGGGAAGGCAAGGGGGAATGAGGGAATCTTTGCTCTCATCAGAGGTGGCTAGGAGAGGAAACAACATATATACTCAATGGGGTATAGACAACTGGAGTAACAAGGAGAGAAGGGGGATGGGGGAAGGGGGGAATGTGAGTGATGGAGGAGAGGATGGACCATGGTGGGAGAGAGGTCAGATATAACACATTTTCCTTTTTTACTTCTTGCAAGGGGCTGGGATTGAATGGCCTGTCTGGGACCATAGGGCCAGGTGGATGCTACGGCCTAAGGGGTGGTAGGAGGGCTCAGGCCTCTTGGCCCAGGACCAGGGATCTGTTTGCTGCGCCACTCAGCGACTCTACAGCACAGCCAGAGTGAAAGGAGAGAGCAAAATATAGTACATGGTAGTGGAGAAATACGGAAAGGAGGGGAGTTGCAATCAGCAATGGCAACGGTGGAAAAAATATGGAAGTAACTTTTGCGATGGACTTACCATAAAGAATAGTGATCCACATGTGATAGAGTTGTTGGTGTTAGAACAAAGACTGAAGCACATTTTTTATTATTATTATTTTGGGGGGCGGGGGTACAGGGCAAATGGGGCTAGGTGGCCTGCCTAGAGCTGCATAGCAGGGTGATCTTTGTGTGTCTGAGGCCGGATTTGGACCCGGGTGCTCCTGGCTCAAGGACCAATGTTCTATCTACCACCCAGCACCCCTACTATTATTACTATTTTATTTTAATTTGGGTCTTCTTTTTTTCTTTTTTTTTTGTTTTTTGCAGGGCAGTGGGGTTGGGGTGGCTTGCATGTCACACGGCTGGGTGATTGTTGGGTGTATGGGGCTGGATATGGGCTCGGGGTGCTCCTGGCTCCAGGCTGGGGCTCTGTCCATTGCGCCACCTAGCCATACCTACAATTATTACTATTATTTTTTTTAATTTCAATTTTTTCTTTTCCCCTTTACTTTATCGCTCAAGCAAGTCTATATTTTGTGGGGGAGGGGGTATTCTGTTTACTCTTAAACAAGAATATTTTATTAATGTATAAAAAACATTATTTATACAAAAAAGAGAATAAATAAATATTTTTTTAAAAAGGCAAAGCGGCTGTCCCCAAGACTTGGTTGGTTAAGAGGGCTTAGGATCAAATCAGATCATCATTGATGTAATTTAGTGGTCTCAGGTCATGTTGATTTGGTAATTTGTCTATCAAAAAGAGACAGAGTTACTATAATAGGGAAGAAAGTACAGAAAGTGGAAGCAGGACAAAGGATTTTGGTTCTAATTAGGTCTGAATATCAGAATAAGGGAGGAAAGAGGTAGCATTTTCTGTCAATAGGGAAAGAACCAATTTCATTACAGCCTTCAGGGTCTATGCTGACCAAGTAAACTGGAGTCAACTTTTATATGACTCTAGAAATAAGGTAGCGGAAAAAGAAGGAGAGAATTCTATACTATTATCTAATTAAAATAATCTTCTTTAAAGGAAACATTAGAACCCTGATTGAAGAGAATAATAATAATAATAATAATAATAATAAAAATTAACATTTGAATTGCACTATCTACATGCTAGATACAATCCTAAGCACTTGACATATTATCTCATTTGATCCGTACAACAATCCTGGCAGGGTAAGGTTTTATTATTATTCCCATTTTACGGATGAGGAAACTGAGCAAAACAGAGGTTAAATTACTTGTCCATGATCACAGTTAGTTGGTGTTTGAGGCCAAATTTTAACCCAGGCCTGAACTCCAAACTTGATTCTCTATCCACTGTGAAAATATTTATAGCAAAATGGAATTAAGATTAAAGTAAACTAAAATTAAGATGGCAGCTAGGTGATACAGTGGATAGAGTTCTGTGCATAGAGTCAAGAAGATCTTTACGAATTCAAATCACTTCATGAGTTAATCATGTAATCCTGTTTGCCTCATCTCAAAAATGAACTGAAGAAGGCAATGGCAGCCCACTTTAGTAACTTTGCCAAAAGAACTACAAAAGGGGTTATAAAGAGTCAGACATGACTGAAAATAAAAGGTAAATGTTTATTCCCTTACCATTTGTCACTAATCTTGAAAGAATAAAGAGAGGGGAGTTTGAAAAAAAATAAATTAAGAGGAGTAATGGTGCCTATCAAGAAATGTCAAAACAAAAGATACCAATAAAAACATTAAAAAAAATAAATGTGTCAAAATTCTTTCTTCCCACCATACTCCCTTCCTAAGGGGAGGCAGGGTGGGACTGGGAGGGAATACTGTTTTAACATTAGAACAGGTGGGAAATAATTTCAAAATATTACTGACTAGAAAATTGGAATGGATGAAGGAAAATTAATTTGAGGGCCCATCTGTTTACAGTTTTTACTACTATATAACAGACTTTTAGTCAACCTGTATCCTATCCATGTACACAGTAGACATATTTCCAATTAATCGATGAAGAACAGAGAGGCAGGTAGTGAAAGAAGTTGACAGAAAACTGCTCTTCAAGGAGTTTGCAGCCCAGATGAGAAGAAAAAAACAGATTCAATAAAGTCACTAAGGGAAGTATAGCACTCTTACATTTCAAGATAACACTTTAAGAATTAAGCTGCCTAGAGAGTCAATGTGCTAGAGAAATTGTTAAGAGTCTACAAAGCAGAGAAATCCTTAGTGTATTCTAATTAACTCACAGCAGGTGATAAATTAGTTTGATAAAGAACAGTGTTAAAAAAAAAAAAAAGCCTGCAGAATACCTTTACAAAGAACAGTAATATTTTCAGGGAAATTCTCAGAAAAAAAGGAAAGGAATTTTTTTTAAATCAATTTGTAGGCAAAAAAAGCAATGAAAAGAATTTTTAAATGCCTGAATAAATTAGCAAAACTCATAATCACTGTAAGCAACTATTCAAATGTATTAGAAGAATAATCTAAAGAAAATGGGACTGCTATAAATGAAGTTACTTGGTTAAAGAATAGCAGAAATGATTAACTCTTCTCTGAATTGTCTTTTAACAAGAAAATTAAAAAGAAATCGAGCAATTAGGAAGAATAATGACTTTACAAATGACTATTGACAAAAAATAAAAAAATAAGAGAATATTTTAAAAGTAAACCAGTGAGGGGCAGCTAGGTGGCACAGTGAATAGAGCACAGGACCTGGAGTCAGGAGGACCTGAGCTCAAATCCAACTTCAAACCTTGGGCAAGTCACTTAATCCCATTGCCTTGCAAAAACGGGGGGGGGGGGGGCGGGGGGGGCGGGGGGGGGAGAATTAACCAGTGAGGAAGATGGCTAACTTGAATCCAGGGATATGGATGAGATTTTCAATATTGAAACTTATAATTTTTCAAAACAAATGTGCATCAGTGAATTGTTAAGAAACTTTGTTACTAATTGCTGGATCATTCCAAAACTCAACAAGCACTTAAGATCCTGTTATGTGCCAGTCACTGTGAAGTATCTTACCAAGTATTTTTTAGCAATATTTGACCATGTATAATGGTCATGGAATGTATAATATATGTATAATATTGTATAACATTGCAGAGGCAGCCTGGCATAATGGACAGAGAAATGGTCTGGGGATCAGGAGAACCTGGATTTGAGTATGACTTCTGTTATAACCTTGACCAAGTTATTTAAATTCTCCTTGCCCCAGGCAACAACTCAAAAGAAACTCAAAAAATGAGTACTATAACTGGTTGTGAATCTACAAGCATTCTCTGAGGTTTACTCAGAATGGGTTGTTAGATAGAATATGATAAAATGTCATAGGACTATAGAATTTCAAAACTTTAAGGAACTTGATAGAACATCCGGTCCAGTCCCCTCCTTTGATAAAGAAACTGGTAGCTAAAGAGGTAAAGTGATACACACACACACACACACACACACACACACACACACACACACACATATATATATATAATACATACATACATACATACATATATACATACATACAATCTAGCCCCATTTGGAGTTTTTGTGGCAAAGATGCTAGAGTGGTTTGCCATTTCCTTTTCCAGTTCATTTTATAGATAAGGAAACTGAGGCAAGAAGGGTTATATCACTTACCAAGGGTCACACAGCTAGTAAATATTTGTGGTCAGATTTGAATTCAGGGTTTCCTGACTCCAGATCCAGTGTTCTATCCACTGTATCACTTAGCTGATGGTTCACATACATATTTATAAAGAGACTCTTAGCTCTCTATATACATTCATTGCACTTCCTTGAGTTGGGTCTTAAAAATAATAATTAGTTTAAATATGTGATAACTTTCAGAGTTTGTCCTAATAAGGGACAAACATTAACCTCCAGAAATTGGCTTCAGGAAAGAGTAAAACAGAATTAAGTTAACATACAAATTTATTTTTTTCTAAATTTACTTAATTATGAGGTCTTCATGGGGAAAGGGTAACCCAACTAGAAAACCAGACCCCCCAAAAAATACAATTTTGAAAAGGGTTTTTTAAATACAATTTCACTATCAGAAGGTGGGATCTGAATAACTACCTTTGACTTGTCCATCAAGGAAGTTGGAAGGGGGCAATTTAGTATTGAGCAGGGGCAGCTCAGGATGGAACAGAGAAGCTGGGTATCAGACTTTCCATTAAAAGTCATGCCTTGGAGCAGTTAGGTGGCACAGTGGATAAAGCACCAGACCTGGAGTTAGGAGTACTTGGGTTCAAATCCAGTCTCAGACACTTAATAATTACGTAGCTGTGTGGCCTTGGGCAAGCCACTTAAGCCCATTTGCCTTGCAAAAACCTAAATAAATAAATAAATAAATAAATAAAATTAAAAAATAAAAAAAAAATAAAATAAAAGGCATGCCTTATCAGTTAAGCTAAAAACCTCCACAAAGCAAAGTGAATCTTCTCCCTTCAGGATATCACCACACACAGTGACCCTTGATACAGTGGAATTTGTTTTTAGGAATCAGCAAGACATACATTTATGTATAATCTAATGGTTCTCTATAAATATACATAATATGCACACATAGGCTATTAGTTTTTTCTGATACATATATAGCTATACATTAATATATTTATACATAGGTTATTTGTTCTCTCTATACATTAATTCATACATACATATTTATACATAGATCATTATATATTTACACATAGGCTATTAGCTCTCTTTCTCTCTATAAATACACACACACATATATTCTATATATTCTCATGCATATATGGACTTATGTATGATTAAACATTCAAGAAGAGATTCCTGAAGATAGAAAATGAACAATTAAGAATTACAAAGTGTTAAGTCAAAATTTTTTAAACCTCCTTAAAATTTAAAATTATTGATAAATAAGCAAAGATCAATAAAACTAAGAGTTTAGAATCATAAAGGTACTATATAGATTAAAAAAACTTAAAATCTTAAGTATTCTCTATCATCTTGTGAAATAGATAATGGCAGTTATTTTGAAAAACAATAATATTTTCAATAAGTTTTAACAATGAAACATAAGGGATAGAATCCCAAATAGAACCACATCTGAACTACTTCTATTATAATTTTTTAAATGAGGAAAGAGGAAAAGATATATATATATATATATATATGTATATATATATGTGATAGCAATGTATAAAAGCTGTGACCTTTTGATAGTTTTTCCATCTCTGCACAAAATGCTTTGTTATTTTTCATTTATGTCATTGAAATTGATCCATATGATATTCTACTTCTGCTCTCAACTTTGCATAATTTCAGACAGGTATATTCATCTTTCTTTATATTTTTTGATTTAATACTTTAAATTATTATATTTCATTAATGTGGGTACTCCTTCATTAATGCAAAATACATTCTCTGAACTTTGACAAAGGTTCTTCAAAAGCTCCTTGGGAAAAAAACTCCTTGGAAGGAGACAGCATGGTATGATAGAATGAGCTCCAGCTTTGGAATTAAAGGTTGTGGGTTCAAATCCTAACTCTGATGCTTGCTACTGATATAACTTTCAGCAAACCATTTCTTATATTAATTAAGATTCAATTTCCTTAACTATAAATTGAGGAGATTGAAATAATGGTGCATCTAACTGATCTTAACTTTGTTCCTTATCCATGTTATTCCATGGCATGTCTCTGTACATTTGCAATGGCTCCATAATAAAAAGAGCCACCACAGTAAGACCTTAATTATATTTTTTTATTTTACCATTCTTTTATAGCACATTGTATTCCATTACATTCCATAGCTACCTATTCCTTAAATTATTAAACCTTTCCAACCATAGGTTGTCATGTAAATTACTGTCAGGTTTTTGTTATTTGATAGAGTACAGACTTTATAGAAGGAGAATTTTAAAGATTATCTAGTCCCCTGAGATAAGTTACAAAATAATATTTGCCAAAGATCACATGGGTAGTAAATGGGAAAAGAAGACAGACGTTAATCTAGCTGCTAGGTATTTATATACATGTGTATATATCTTTATTCTTATAACATATATAGATTTATAACTGTTATAAAGAGATGTAAATATATTCCCTTAGTAACTGTTTGTATGTTTAATATATTTTCATAGTTCCTTTTCCTTCTAATAACATCATGAGGTCAATGAGTATAATTTTTATAAATTTCAGTAATGATATCAAATTGTTCCCAAAAGCTAGAACCAACAATACAATGGAGGGTCTTTCTCTATACTGATTGTTAACAATGAGTTTTTATTATTTTTTAGCTATTTTTTTCCAGTTTGATGGGTGTGAATTAGTATCTTGAAACTGTCTTTAACTTGCATGTATTTATTTATTAAGAAACCCAAACAAAATTTCAAGTACTTGTTTGTGTGAAAGCTTATTTATAATCTCATTTTTAGTCTTTAAAAAAAAAGATTTTTCATTTTTAAAAGGAACTCTTTAAAAGAAGGTTCAAAAGCCTTTTTTTTTTTAAAAAAATGAAGACTATTAAGAAATAATATTTTCCTCTACAGCTCTTTCTAGATTTCCTGGAAAAACTCCTCCTCACCAATCTGAGGTGACACATGCATGATTGCCTTCTCCATTGAGAAAGGATTAAAATGTAGATGGAAATTAGGAAGTTCTTCTGTTTAATTGCAGGAATGAAGGGAGTAGCCTAGGAAGAATGAGAGTGTGACTTCATTGCTCAATTCTAGAATGATAACTCAAGCTTGTTAACTCAAGATCTTTTTTTGTGGTTGATAATGATATCTATAAAAATATTGTTAATCATCCTTTCCTTATAGAAGAGTTTTAATGACATCACAGGGTAATGTCTTTCCTTGTGCATGAATTAGATTAAAGAGACTAAAGTCATTAGTCTCTTCCAGAATCATCAAAGTCTAGTGGCAAGATAAAAATTCAAGATGACCAGTTGATGGTTTAGAATGCAGTGGGTGAATTGTCATCTTCACTGTCTGAACAAGCTGAGTACACTACACACCTGCTTTGGCCACCTTCATGACTATTGAAACAAATTATTTTCATCAACTTGTTCCACCAAAGAAAGTCTTCACATGCTTGGAGTAGACATCCCCCTATCTCAGTGATAGATCTGAGGCCCCCCAACATGGTTTAGCCTCTCTGCCAAGACATTTTTACCAAGGTGTGGCTGCTGCTCATGCCACAGCTTCTTAAAGAACAGGTGCAAGTTGGGAGAAAGGTGGACAACAAAGATGGATGCACAGCCTTGAAAAGAGATAGGCCTTCCTGAATCCCCCGTACCTGAAATTTCCATGAGACCAAATAAGTCTGAATCTCTCTCTCTCTCTTGCTACTTCCCACCTCCTAACTGAAAGACATTAATATGCAAAATAAGAAACATTTGAAGGGGGCCAATAAGGTTTGCTTAACTGTGCTTACATAGTTATTACAAATTTCTATTTTATTTGAAAAATTACTTAGACAACTGACAAAACTAGTTATGTTAGTTCATAGGAGGAATATGTAGTTAAAGGTTTTTTCCTGTTTCTATACTGCCATCAGATTTCCTCTACATTTTTATTAGCAAAGCTTTCTTTCCCTAATATTCTCTAATCTTGTGTTTGTCAAACATTTTGCTATTTCTATTTACAGATTCTATTTACAGATTCCAAAAGTCTGTTCCAATGAACCATTTTTTCTATTTTTTTAAATCATAAACCAAGTTCATTATTTTGTAGAGTGTTTTACAAGCTGCCAGGATTCTATTTTTTCAGTAATTTCTCTTGATATTCATGTTCTTTCTCCACATGTATTTTATTATAATTGATTATATAAAATCATGTTCACTTCACAATGGTCTTGTGCACCAAGAGATTAAATTTGGCAAAGACCAGACTGGCAGTTAATGGCAGAGTCAGAAGTAACGCACATAATCTTGTTCAAGTTCTCTTTCTACTATGCCATGTTACTTCAGGAACTTCCTGTCAGAAAAAAGTCACAGTATTCTAGAATTAGTGCTAGAAGTGCTAGAAGAAATCCTAGTTCCACTTGCTAATTTTGCAGATGAATACATTTAGTTCCCAAGGGATGAAGTAACTTTCTAAACCATATACTAGTAGTAAATGGTCCAGCTTGGATTTGAACTCAAGTTGCATGATTCGAAATGTACTACATTGTCTCTTTATGAATTTATCTGGTAAGCACATTAAGAGTAATTGGACAGGGCGGCTAGATGGCACAGTGAATAGAGCACTGGCCCTGGAGTCAGGAGTGCCTGAGTTCAAATCCGGCCTCAGACACTTGATAATTACCTAGCTGCGTGGCCTTGGGAAAGCCACTTAACCCCATTGCCTTGCAAAAAAAAAAAAATCTAAAAAAAAAAAGAGTAATGGGACAAGGGGCAACTATGTGACACAGTGGATAGAGTACCAGCCTGGATTCAGGAGGACCTGAGTTCAAATGCAGTCTTAGACACTTAATATTTATCTAGTTGTGCAACCTTGGGCAAGTCACTTAACCCATTGCCTTGCCAAAAAAAAAAAAGATAATGGGATGAGGCAATAGGGACATGAATCAATATCTGTCCACTCATAGTTATTACAAATAATTTTTCAACTTGAGGTCTTCATTCACAAGAATAGACCTTTCAGGTCATTATATTGCTTTTGTTTTAGTGATAAAAAAAATGAAGCAAGGAAGATAGGCAAAATAATTTCTACAAGTCATTCAGGACTTCAAAGACAAAAGAAATCTATTACGTTTAATTGAACAAATATTTATTCAGCACACTGTTATTTGCAAGACATTGGGTCATATGAGATGCAGTTTTCATCAAAAAATGAGCTTGCTATCAAATAAGGAGAGCAGAAGGCATATAAATCAAAAAGCATGATATAAAGGGAAATGACATTTTCTCTGGTTTGTTTGCCCTGTTTAGGATCCCCACCCTCATCTTGACCTTCTGGCTTGTCTGTCTTCCTTTAAGTACAGCTAAAAATTCTACCTTTCATAGGAAACCTTTCCAAAACCCTCCTGATTCTAATACCTTCCCTTTGTTAATCAGTTTCTTTTTATCTTGCTTTTAGCTTTTTCATACATATTTGTCTACATGTTGCCTGTCCCATTAGAGTGTGAGCTTCTTGATGAGAGGGACTATTTTTGCTTTTCTTTGTATTCCCTCCCCCAGCACTTAACTGGCAGATAGGATACTATTAATAAATGAATATTGATTGACTGAATTCAAAGAGGCCACATAAGCTTTAAGAAATTTGAAGATAAAGAGATATCTTTCTGCTGAAAGATTAGAAAGGATTCCCTAAAAGCAGTGGTGCCTAAACTGAGCCTTGAAGAGAAAAAATTTCAATTGGTAGAGATGGGAGACGGTACAAGGGAAATGTCCTCTATGAATTATAGAAGTGGAAGAATGCAGGAGGATACTGGGGAAATCATTAGTCCAAGAGGGCATCTATAATAGTAGTATAGCAATCAGATGTTAGCATCTGAGAAGACTGAAGGCAAGTAAGTGTACACAGCTATGTTAATTGCTGTGTACAGCCAGAGTAATTGAGACAATATTGAAAATAGTAGAGTGATGGAAATGAAAAAAACAGTCATGGATATGGCAGTCAGTTCAAAACCTGTGAAGCAGGAGGTTGCGTGAGTGTCCTATGTATGTGTATGTGCATATATGTGTGTGAGCCTGCATATGTATATATGTATACAAGTATATTTAGGTATATATATATTACTTATTTTCTAATGATGTTCAACATTAAATGAGTTACTGTGTAAAATCAAGTTTTAATTCTCAATCAAGGACTATATTTACTGCAGGGGTGGAGAATCGAATGAAATAATTTGGACTGGCACTATCATGGTAATCACAGGTGGAACTCAAAATTAAATCTAGGAGTGAATTATTTAAATGTTAGGGTGAATTATTTAAATGTTTGACAAATGATGTCATAAATATCCAAATGTCCTTGACAGAAAAAAGATTACCCTTCCTTGATTTACTGACTAGACCTAAATATATAGTTCATTTTAACAATGAACAAAATTGACCATTTTTAGAAGAGAAAAAAGGAGGGAAGGAGAAGGAGAAAGAGATACAAAAATATATTTCATAGTACTTCATATTTCATTTGCATATGATCTCACTCTTGGTACTTTCTCATGAGGTATTGGGATAGGAGTAGCTTGCCATATCCCATCCCCTAAATAGCTTAGCAGCCCTGAGTACACGTCTAACCTAGGTGAGCCTGAGTCTAGGTTTTAGCTATCTCTTTTTCTTTTGTATTTGTTCTTTCTTATTCTTTGATAAATAGATGACTATCTCAAGATGGAAATGTCCAGGTTTGGAGGCAGCCTTGTAAGTTCATGAGATCTGAAGGTCCTGGGTTTTTTTTGGTCTAAACTAAATGGCAGCTTAGGAAAAGTTCTCCACAACTACTTCAACAGTCTTGAAATGGATAACTACCAAAATGATGTCAGAAAATTGAATGAGAAGTTGTTTGAATTGTAGTGAAATAAAATAATGCCTATTCAGCAAGCCCCCTAATGATTCTGATTCCTTCTAAGTATCAACATACCAGAAGAGTGAAGCAGTAGTCATAAGTTACTGATTTGTTTTAAATATTTCTATAATTCGTGCTTGTGAAGTTGCATATGTATGTGTGTCTTTTTAGCATTTCTTTTGTGTAGGAAATAAATAACTACCCCAAACCTGATCTAGAGTATACTTTTCTCTTCCCCTTTTTGGGGAAATACTCTAGACAAGAATCATAATCTAAATTATTAATAAATTGTCCCTAGGGTGTTTGGTTTAATGAACTGAAAAGGAGAAAAGAAAACTTAAGTCCCCTACCCTTTAAAGGCCAGTCTCCCTAGAATTGAACCAGATATGGAAAACAAGTCTTATTTATGTCTAGCAAATAGACCTCTTAATGGCTAAGGGAATAGACCAATGGAAGTCTCCTTAGTCTCAAAAGCAATTCTGTGTGGGGTATGTGCATGTGAAAAAGACAGACAGAGAGAGAGAGAGAGAAAGAGAGAGAGAGAGAGAGAGAGAGAGAGAGAGAGAGCCAGTCAGAAAGACAGATATGTAGAGATAAAGATAGAGAACAATTTAGATTTAAATTTCTCTCTACATATAGATGATATTGATATGGATGTAGATATAGATATAGATATCAAGGCAGATGAAGACAGAAATTGTAAGACAAGGCAGTAGGTAACAAGAAGTTACTAAAGAAGTAAAAACTTAATCACAACTTTCAACACTAGGTCAGTACACAAGGAGCAGAAGAATCAAGCTTTTCTTGAAGTTGTTAACCCAAATTAGTGGGTGAAAGATTCTAGGCAGGAAAAGGAAAAGACTTTTATTGTTATTATATTGTTTTTCAGTCATGTTCCCTTTTCGTGAACCCTTAAAGGGTATTGGGTTTTTTATAGTTTGCCATTTCCTCCTTCAGTTCATTTTACAGATTACGGAACTGAAGCAAAAAAGGTTAAGTAACTTGCCCAGGGACACACAACTAGTATATGTCTAAAGTCACTTTTGAATTCAGAAAGATGTCTTCCTGACTCTAAGCCTGACACTCCACTATGCCACTAGCTATCATACAAAATTCGTATTCTTGGAAAACTGGGGTTATAATTCCTATCAAAAAATAAAGAAAATTATATGGCATCATAGGATAGATATAGATATAGAAAGCCATCTCTCTCTCTCTCTCTCTCTCTCTCTCTCTCTCTCTCTCTCTCTCTCTCTCTCTCTCTGTCTCTCTCTCTTTAGCACAATCACCCCCTCACTCAAATCCAATTCATGTCTTGGCATGGCATCTCCTCTCTGATGTTATGGTCTTCTTTGAGAATGAAGAACAAATATCATCATTTTCTATTTGGAAGAAAAAATATTATTTCAAAAATTAGGTCATTAAGAAACAGTTTTAACCTCCCCTTCCCCAAGTACAGATGGAAAAAATATTTTAAATAAAAAAATCTGTTCCTAATAATAGAGATGTACATTTTGGAAATGTTGTGATATACTATCAAGCAGAGAAATAAAAATTGGGGGAAATACTATTCTTAATTTTCTATCTTATTAAAACAGTATGGAAGTGTAATTCTTAGAAAAGTGGATTATCAGTCTCCAATAAATTATAATGAACAATCTCAGTCTTAGAGGTCTGATAAATGTACCACTTTTAGTTGAGAAGTATATGTGAATTGTAGCTTATACAATCAGGAGTAACTACTATATCTGTGTACTTTGCTTAAATGTTTTTCTTTATTATAAAGGATTCTATGTGTATATGTGTCTGAGTTAAGGGGACTTAACAGGAAATACAGTATAAAAACAAAAAATAATAAAAGAAAGGAACAGACTAATTTTTTTTGCATTGCATAAGAGTTTATTAGATAGTTGGTTTCTTATTGACATTATGTTGTTATTCTAAAAACATTACAGTCAATGTTTGGAGTTTAGGTTTTTTTTTTTTTTAAATATGACTCAAGGACAAAAAAGACTGATCATTGGCAGGAAGCCAGACAAGAAGTTATATGTCCAGAAGGCTCTTGATAGATGCAAGCAACTGTCCATTAAGAACTTGTGACCACCTGGACCACCTTCTGGATTGAATTCACTGGAGAGATCTAAAGTGAAAAATGAATAGTGTTTCTAGTATTAGGTGTTTAGTATAAGGTAGGATATAATCAGGGTGTGGGTTTTGAGGCTCAAATGAACTAATGGATATAAAAACCCTTTGCAAACCTTAAAGCTTACATAATTGCCAGTTATTTTTATCATCATCATTGTTATTAGCTGACAGTCACCAGTCCTACAATCCATAGATGACTTCATTCCCTGTACCCTCTGCTGCCTTCCTCTTGAGCTTAAGCAATGTTTATAGTGTAATTCAGGAGTGTGTTGCTAAATTTTTAAGAATCAGGTTGGGAGAAGGGAAAAAAGAAAGTATGCACACATACTTTTAGGTTTAATCATTTTTATCATTTTTAAAAGACTAGACAGAGAGCAAAACAATAAATCAAATCCTGTTTTGTAATGACTATATTTTTTAAAAAACACTTTATTTTTCCAACTACATGCAAAAATAGTTTTCAACAATCATTTTTTTGTAAGGTTTTGAGTTTCACATTTTTCTCCCTCCCTTCTTCCTTTTCCCCCTCCCCCTGAGAGAAAGCAATTTAATTTAGGCTATGCATGTACAACTATGTTAAACATATATCCTTATTGATCATGTTGTGAAAGAATCAAATCAAAAAGGGAAAAAACCATATTACATAAGACAGCTTTTAAAAATTGAAAAATAGTAGGCTTTGGTCTGCATTTAAACTCCTAGTTCCTTCTTTGCATATGAATTGTGTTTTCCATCACAAGTTTTTTAGAATTTTCTTTAATTATTTTATTGCTGAAATGAACAAGTCCATCATAGCTGATCATCACCCAATGTTGCTGTTAGTGTATACAATGTTCTTCTGCTTCTACTCACTTCACTCAGCAGCAGTTCATGCAAGTCTTTCCAAGTTTCTTTGAAGTTCTGTCTCTTATGATTTCTTTTTTTAATTGTTTTTTGAATTTTACAATTTTTCCCCCAATCTCACTTCCCTCCCCCCATCACCCACAGAAGGCAGTCTAATGGTCTTTACATTGTTTCCATGTTATAGACTGATAGAAATTGAATGTGTTGAGAGAGAAATTATATCTTTAAAGGAAAAAAATAAAATATAAGAAATAGCAAAATTACATAATAAGATACCTTTTTTTAAAAAAATTAAAGGTAATAGTCTTTGGTCGTTGTTCAAACTCCACAATTCTTCCTTTGGATACAGATGGTGTTCTCCATCGCAGATACCCCAAAATTGTACCTGATTGTTGCATTGATGAAATGAGCAAGTCCAGTAAGACTGATCATCACCCCTATGTTGCTATTAGGGTGTACAATGTTCTTCTGGTCCTGCTCATCTCACTCAGCATCAGTTCATGCAAATCCTTCCAGGTTTCTCTGAATTCCCATCCCTCCTGGTTTCTAATAGAACAATAGTGTTCCATAACATACATATACACCAGTTTGTTCAGCCATTCCCCAATTGATGGACATTCACTAAATTTCCAATTCTTTACCACTATGAAAAGAGCTGCTATAAATACTTTTTGTATATGTGGAGTTTTTTTTACCTTTTTTGTGATCTCTTTAGGATATAGGCCTAGTTGTGATATATTGCTAGATCAAAGATATCCAACCAGAATGGGTTGGATCAGTCACAACTTCACCAATATCCCCTCCAAACATTGAGAATTTTCCTTTTTTGTCATATTGGCCAATCTTATAGGTGTGAGTTGATACCCCTGAGTTGTTTTAATTTGTTTTAATTTAATCAATAATGATTTAGAGCATTTTCCATGTGGCCATAGTTTCTTCATCTGAAAATTACCTTTTCATATACTTTGACCATTTATCAATTGGGCAATGACTTGTATTTTTATAAATTAGACTCAGTTCTCTCTCTCTCTCTCTCCCAAGAAATATATATATATATATATATATATATATATATATATATATATATATTAGAAATAAATGACTGAAAATTTTTGAGATGTAAATCATCACCATGGAAATTTAACAATAGACTCTCATAAATGGTTAGATAAGTTAGAACATCCCTGGAGCTCTTAAAAAAAAAGCAAAAAAAACCCCCAAACTTCTATGATAACAAGTTCTATCAATATTGCCTCAATAACAATAAATACATATATATCTCAGCATTTTTCAGTCAATCCACATTAATTGTTTAAATGAACCACCTTAAATCACAGTTACTACAATTTTCAATTTTTCATATTCCTTAAAAGCAGCAATGAAGGTTAGTATTATTTTCTTTAATCTTAAGGAAGTAGCACCATCTGGTGGATAGCAGTAAGAGTTTAAAGGAGATTCAGGGTGGGAGGAATAATAGATATACAAGTGGTTGTGTGTATATTTGTTGTCATGGTTATGGGTGATGTGGAGTTATCTGTAATTTGGCAGCCTGTTCTCAGAAATTTGGCAAACAAGCACACAAAACAGGGATGTGCCCTGTCTTTGCAACTTTCATGGACCTCTGTCCAAATTAACGCCCAAATAGACTACAGAAGTCCCTGGTAAGAGCAAGGTTAGTGAAGCCTTGAAACTATTATCCCCAAACACTCCTTATATTGGTAGTTTGGGAGAATTGCCCATCTGGTCTTGGTCGAACCACTGAACATAGGCCTCCTATCCAATTAATATTTATCCCTAAACCACCAGCAGAGGGCCTAATTTTAGACTTTAGGAAATCAATAAACAAGGGTGCTGAGATCTTTTACTAAGATAAAGGCAAAATCATAAGTCCCCATTCTTTTCTAGAAGCAATAAAAAAAAAAGATGAAGGGTCCATTACCATGCAAGCCTCGGTCACATATCCAGAGCTCAAAGAGACCTGAGAAGTGATCTGGTCCCCTACCCATATTTTATAAGGAGAAAATGAAACCCCAGAAACATAAGGCGATTTGCTCAAATTCACAGTTAGTAGATGTTGGAGCAAGGATTCACACTTACCTCCTGTTTAAATGCAATACTTTGCTACTCTATCCCAAACCTTTTATTTTGGAGATATTCATTAAGTAGAATTTATTAGGTAGCTTAAGACTTCTTTTTTGAGAAATAAAGACATAACAGGTCACATGTTTAAAATTTTTCAGAATACTTTTCTTATGCTAATGCTTTGAATTAGGTAGTCCATGTTTTACTATATTTGTTTTACAGATGAGGCTGAGACATTGAATAGTTAAGTGATATGTCTGGGAAAAAATAGTAAGCCAAGACAAAAACTAACAACCCTTTCTGCAAAATCAGAATATGCTCTGCTATACAACATTCTTTTTTTTAAAATTAGGTCATTAGGGTGATGGTGGTAGGAGTGGTGGCAATGATAGTGATACTAATAATGGTGGTGGTAGTGGTGTTTTTTTAAGCAGTGACATAACCAGTGTAACTAATGAAGCATCATTCATAGAAGCAGACTTCTGGGCTTGGACTAGGCAAGTTCACATCTCTGATGACTAAACTCCTTTAACATTGGGGTCATCTGGGAGATGAGATGGGAAGAGGCATATTATTGTGCATAGTAACCAGATGCTGAAATCTTGCACTGGATTGAATGCTAGTCATACTGATACTGAGTAAGAAAGCATTTTAATTAGACCTTCATCACAGATTTTCTCTCCTTATAAACCTGTTAACTTTGCACAGAAACACATTATTTTGCATAATCAAAAATTACAGTACAATAGATGCCAAACAAAAGCATGCCTCTCATCAAAAAAGAACAAGAGAGAATATGAGTGGCCTAGGGCAACAGTGGTAAATTCAAATTGAAACAAATTCACGCTGGTGAATTATTGGCTGAGAAAACCACAAATTAACATTATCTATAGTATATTGTATTTTTGTTTATTTTGTAAAACATTTCACAACTACATTTTAATTGGCTTAATTAGTATTGTGAGTTTTACTGTGGATCTGGAGTTTGACACCTTTGGTCTAGGGTATCATGAGCATTATTACTATATATTTATTGACAACCTATTATGTACATAGCTCTTAGATAAGTTTTGGTGATAAAAATATATGATTATCTTTAGAGACTAACTATTTATTATGGAAACTAGGGCACATGCATAAAAATATGAATAGCAATAAAAGTGCATATACAAAGTACCAAAGAAGTGGTGAGGCATATATAAGCATTATAAGAAACTTTATATATGATAGACAGAACATTGTACTTGGAGTCAGATGACTTGAGTTCAAGGCTCAGCTCTATAACTTATTAGTAGATGACATAAGAGAACATGACTCAACTTCTTTGTTTTTTCTATTACTACCACCTGTTTTTACATTTCCACATTTCTCATTAAATCACTTCTCCATACTTCCCAGATAGTTGTCCCTTATAATAAAGAGGGGTGGAGGAGTGCAAGAGGAAGAAAAGAATTTAAGCAAAATTAACAATATGTCAAGAAGGTTTGACAAAATATTCTGTGTCCCCAAACCCATATTCCTTACCTCTGCTACAAAGTGGAAAGAAGTATCCTTTCATAACTTCTTTGAACCAAACTCATTTGTGACAATATCACATCATTCAGTTTCAATTGTTTTGTGTTGTCATTGTTCTTTCTATTTACATTATTGTGAAAATTCTGTATATCGTTTTCCTTGTTCTCATCTCATTTTGCATCAGTTCAGATGTCTTCCCTTACTGTTTATCTTAAGCATATTAATTATTTCACACAGCTGAGTAGTATTCCATTATATATGTACTACAATTTGTTTAGTCATTCCTCAATTGTTAGATATCTTCTTGTTTTAGTTCTTTGCTATTATAAAAATTGTTGCTATAAATATTATGGTCCACATGAGGCCTTTCTTTTTGACACTGACTTCCCAGGAGTCCATATACCCTTAAGTCTTATCTTTGTCAAGGAGCATGTTACAGTTTCATCATTTTAAAATAATTTTAAATTGCTTTCTAGAATGACTGGACCAATTCAGTAACTAACAATGTACACTAACATTGCATTGGTGTGCCCACTTTTCCATGTTTCCTCAACCATTTTGTCACCTTTGTCAATTATCTTGCTATAAGCTGAAACCTCAGAATTGTTTTGATTTACATTTATTTTACTTTTAGTGTTTGTCATTCCTACAAATGTATAGTTTGCAATTCTTTTGTGAACTGATCATATCTTTGAACACCTATTGCTTAGCCTCTTCATCTCAATTTTTCTCAACTGTAAAACAGATATAGTTTCATATATATATATATACATAAATATGTATACATACACACATAAATACATACACATATATGAATGTATGTGTGCATGACAGCTAGATGGTGAAGGGTATGTTTGTATATAATGGGACAGTTAGAATCAGGAAGACTCATTTCCAGGGCTCAAATCTGACTTCAGACACTAATTGGAGGACCCTGGACAGGTCACTTAATCCTGTTTCCTCATCTGTAAAATCAGTTGGAGAAGGAAATGGCAAATCACACCAGTATCTCTACCAAGAAAATCCCAACGAGATCACAAAAAGTCAGACAGGATAAACCAAGGAAAACAAACAAAAAAGCAGACAGGACCTATAGTAATGCCTTTTTCTATTCCACTGAAATATGAAAGGGCATGTGCAACATTTACTCTCCCTTCCCTCCCCACCCCACCCCCACTTTGAATACTGGCATATCCAAGTTTTTTTGGGATGGTTGACTGAAAAGCAAAACTTTTTAAAGGGATGTTAGAGTTAGAAAGGGTCTTAGATTTTCTCATTCAACCCCCTCATTCAGAACCAGAGAGGTTTGTGTGACTTATCCAAAGTCACTTGGCTATTCATGTGGCAAAGCCAGTACATTCACTACATACATTTAATATGTGGCTTCAGTTAAAAAGATGTGCCTTTTTTCTGTAAAGCACTCAGCTGACAAGAATTCAGTTTTTCACCTTTCCTATAATTTAGGTCAAGCTGCTTTTCTAATAGGTCACCCAAGTAATCAGCAGTTTCAAGTGCCTGGGTTTAATTCAGCTGATGTGTATTGATGCTGATCAGTCAGTGAACATTTATAAGGCAGTTAGAGGACGAAAAAGCCACTGTCACGCTATTAATTTTTAGTGATCTAAAGAATGAGCCTGGAAATTGACTTACATTACATTTTTCGTGAGGAAAATAAAATTAACAGAGCTTGTAAAATAGAGCTAGCTCTGAAGTATACCCTGGCGCCTGAGTATTTGCCAGGAAACTTCTTCATCTCAGAAGAAATGTTCCTGATGATTTTCATTGATATAAACTAACTGCTCGTTGTGTAACAAAAGCAAATGCACAAGTATCTGCATGTTCATCTAGTTCATTCCTTCTCAGGCATAGCCCTGGCACATCATGTACTCTTGATCTTCAACCATCAAACTTCTCTAATCTCATGTATCTGGAGGAGAAGTCGGTGCAAAGAAGCATTGGTTTCTCAAGGTCACAAAGGAGAATCCTCCGTAGAGCTGTTTCACCCCAAATTCTAAGAACTTGTATTTCCAATTTAGTATTTCAAATGAATAATGTCTAATGTGGAGTTAGCAAGCATAGTATAGTGAATGAAGCCCTGGCTACGCTTGGGGTTAGGAAGAAGAGAGTTCAAATCCCATCTCAGACATTTACTGTGTGACATTGGACAAGTCATCTCCTTATTCTATAGTCACTGTTTCCTCCCAGTAAAATAAAAGAGATGGAAGCTGGGAGAAGGGGGGAAAGGGGGTATATTTAATAACTTTTAATGCCTTTTTTCCAGTTCTCACTCTGTGATACTAAGGTTGAAGCTAGGCTGAGCCCAAATGACATATGATGACTGTAGTGAAACTCAGAAAGGCACACCCCTAATAGGTTGGCTACCAGGTGACAGATAATTTGGCAATAACAATTCATGTGAAGGTTCTGCATCAGAGTAGGAAGCATCCAGACAAGTTAAATCACCTTTTGAGGTACTGATGCTTGTGAATCCACACATAACAATATTGCTGTTTTTGTTGTTGTTGTCATTGTCTCTTCTGCATAGCTGGCAGATTTTGCTAGAGTTGATTTTGCTAGAATTAGGGACAGCTGGGTGATACAGTAGACTCATTTTTTTGGCCTCAGATACTTATTAGCTGGGTGATCCTGGGCTAATCACTTAACCCTACTTGTCCCAGTTTCCTCACCTATAAAATAAACTGGCAAAGGAAATGCTAAGCTATTCCAGTCCCTTTGTCAAAAAAATTCCAAATGTGCTTATGATGAGTTAGATTTGAGTGAAGCATCTGAACAACAAAAGTTGAAAGAAAATAGGACCAGGTTGTTTTGTTCCATTTCTACCACTAACTAGTTAAGTGAATGAACAATTTGGTTACGTTCTGTACAATAAAAGAGTTATCCTAAATGAGCTCATGGATCCATTGAAGCACTGAAATTCTTTGATGCTATTCTAAGATTCACTAATCAATGATTTGCACTAGGGGATATTTCTACTTTCCCAGGAGCTAGGTCTTCGATGGAAGAAACAGCTCTAAATGAGTTATTTGATACTAACTTAGAACTTTATTTTATATTTTATGTGCTCATGTTGTTTCTCCCAATCAAATGTAAGCTCCTTAAGAGCCGGGATTGTTTTTTTCTTTTACTTTTGTCTCTGTCTTTGTGGTTTCACAAATTTCAAGCTAGAAGGAACCTCAGAGATTATTCAATTCATCTTCCTTATTTTAACAATGAGGATACTATGGCCAGAGGAGTAAAATGACTTGTCTGAAGTGACACAAGGGTAGTCTAGAATTTCAGATGACAAATCCATCTATTCCAATATACCATACTGCTTCTATCCCCAGCACCTAGCACAGTTCTGACAAATAGTTGATTGATTGAAGTGATTTAAAAAAAATCTGCAGATTTGCTATTATCTGAATACATTTAATAGTTGGTTATGTAGAATCATTAAAACAAACTAGAACATGAAGTTAGTTATTCAGATAATACACATCTACCTAATGAGCCTTATTTTATTTTTCACAATAATAAAATTAACAATGTCATTATTCAATCATATCCCACTCATCATGACCCCATTTAGGGTTTTCTTGGCAAAGATACTGAAATGGTTTGACATTTCTTTCTCCAACTCATTTTACAGGTGAGAAAATTGAAGTAAACAGGGTTAAATGACTAACCCAGGAACACATAGTAAGTGTTTAAGGCTGAATTTAAACTCAGGTCTTCCTGATTCCAGACCCATGCTCTATGCATTGTGCCACCTAACTGCCCATAAAATTAACATTAAAATTAATTTTAAAAAATATTAAAAATTGAAGTGGTAAACACCATAATAAAGTTGGCAGTGCCACCACCCAAACTTATTTCAAAGTACTGCTTTTCTGACAGTTACACACACACCATCATGGAATTCTGAGTTTGTCTACCCTAGCCACTCCCATGGCTGTGTGACCATGCCTAAGTTCCTGGAGGCCTTCCTGCCTTGAATGTTATTGGTGAACCTCAGGTAGGTCAAAAATTCAAAGTCAGGTAGGTGTGGGTGGAGTGTGTGTTTAAGACAACTGGCTGAGCTAGGCTACTTCATTGATAAGAAAGGTCACAGAATGTAACTGCCTTTTTTAATTAATTGTGAGGAAATGACCTTTGCCTTAAACTAGTATTCATTATATATTAATGTATAGTCATATTGACATACATTTCCCATCAACTATATAAGAAGGATCATTTCCCCACATACACATTATTAAAACAAGCTTTTCAAACCCCTTAGATGTTTAACCATGAAACAATTTCAGAGTAATTGGCTTTGAATGCTGAAAGACTTGTTTTCTTCCTGATGTCTCATTTCTGACCTCTATGATTCCCATCTTCAGGGCAGCAGTGGGAATATTTGAAAATAATTCTTTCCAAGTGCTGTGTGTCAACAGCTGTGAAATTTCTAAGCCTTTGGTTTTTCTTTGTTGGCTATTCATTAAATGAGATCAATGTGGGAATATTCTGATACACACAGGGTTATGTCAGCCTTTTGGGTAAAGAAGTGTAGCTTGACATTCTTAACTAGTGAAAAAATATTAAAAGAACTAAGTTCTTAGGATCATGAACTTTAAATTTTTTGTTATTTATTGAAGAAAATGACGTGATAAAATTTTGGATAAAGGTATTTCCCAGAAAGAGTTTTAAGGTGTTATTTAATAAACTTGACTAAATAAATAAAATGAAATAAGAGAAATTAAAACTTAATAATGGTTATTCTTTTTTAAAATCATTATAGGCTTTCACTAGGAATCTTTAAGTAATCTGTTCAGAGTAATCTCCATTTTATAGCTAGCTATAAACACTGATGAATACCCAGGCAAAATGATTTTTCCATAGATAATCTGAAGTGAATGGTGCTACATTCAGGAGCTAGTTTTGTTCAGTCTTAGAGGAAGCATTTGGAAAAAAAATACTAAAACAGCTACTACAGATAATAATAAATTATTTCTTGTGATAGGTCAGAGATCCTATCCTGTATCTTTAAATCAAGTCTTCTGAAAGCCAAAAAAGCTTTCCTCAAAACTTGATTTGCCTAGGGAGCAGACTCAAACTGCACAGCTCGAGATCAGTGTCTTGGCTTCCTGTTTTTCTAAGGGCATAAAAGCCTTCTCCACAGAAGTCAGGAAGGACTCTAAGTAAAACCTCCTTTTGTTAACTGTTGAATGACCTACAAGTATCTTACTTCATTAGTGTGTTAGACCTAAACTATCTGACTGACTTGAGTGAAGTCCAGTCAATAACAGTTCATAAATACAGTTTATGAAAAACTCTTTTATTTTAAGGGAAGGATAGAATGTCAGTATGCATATCCTGGTTGATTCAGTCTACGACTTTGGTGAAGGTTAGGAAGGTCTAAGCAAATTTATTAGAAATGTCAAAATATTTTGGATATAGCCTGTTTTTTCAAAGCTAGCAGACTGTGCCCTGAGTTTGGTGTAACAATAATCCTTTGCTCCCTAGAATGAACTCACCCGCTGATAAAATGTATTGATTGGACCAGCAAACAGGTCTTAGCTAAGGAATTTAACTCCCCTCATTTCCCATCACCTGTTTACATTCCCTGTTTCTTGTCACTGATAGATACTATCCTCCTGTTCCCATCACAGAATTCTGGTCGGTTATGACCCCCAAGACTTGAGACAATTACTGTTTCACAGGACCAAGAACACCTATATTGTCTCAAATAAGTACTAACTATGAAAACTCTCAAGATCTATAAATGATTATGCTGTGGGTCAACCCTTTTCTTGTATATAAGTAGCCCCAGTCTTAATTAGCATTAAGCCCTCTTTCTTGGGAGGTTGGAGGGTGGGAGGCATCATTTTTCTCACTCTGAAATTAATTAAACTTCTTTTTGTGTCTTAACTCTCCTGTCTCTAGCCTTCTCCATTTCAGCACATCACCCCAGGTAAGAGGCTGTTCCAGTCAGGTTGATTGTAGTATTCTATATGAAAAAAGGAAAAAGAAAAAAATCCATATGACTGGTTCCTCAGTTTTGACAAATACTAATTCTCTTGTAACATGTTTAGAACCATGTTCTTATGTGGCCATAATGTTATCAAACATCTAGTCCAAATTCCTCAATTTACTAAAAAACCGGAGACTTGGAAAAATTAAGTAACTTACTCAAGGTTAATAAAAACTAGTGATAGGTGGAATGATGTGATGTGAAGAACTCTGGATCTGCAGTCAGGGGCGATTCTCTGGTCAGAACATTTTTAGAGCGCTATGTTCTGTTTAAAGGAGTCAAATTTTAAGGAAGCTCATTGATAAATTGGAATAGGCCCAGATCAAGGCAACTAGAATAGGGAAAGGACTTGAGATCATGCTGTATGACAATAGGTTGAATCTGTATACAGGCAGTCCTAGACCTCACAAAGCAAACATTATATCAATCAATTAATGACATTTATTCTATCCTTGGATCATTTCACTGAAATTTGATTCATAAATCCATGCTACTAATGGTTCAAGCTCAATGTGGAGGATTATAAGAAAATTCAGTAATTGTATTCTAGATACTAGGCTGAAAAACAATGTAAATGTACATAGATATTAACATACCTATTAAGGGTTACAACATTATGCTTGCTTGCATAATGACACACCTATGACTATTGTTTGATGTATAGGCACTCCCTCTTTCACTGTGCTTAATGAGCTGAGCATTCCAGGTAACTTGACTGAAGTGTTATTTCATTGTCACTCCACAAAAGAAGTGAGACATATCAGGGTGTGACTTTATATGTCACTTATTTCAATATTCATAAGATCTATGTTTGACTTCCTTCCTTTCCTCCTTTTCCCCTTCATTCTCTCCTTCTCTCTCTCTCTCTCTCTCTCTCTCTCTCTCTCTCTCTCTCTCTCTCTCTCTCTCTCTCTCTCCCCCCCCCACCCCCCCCCCGCACCTTCTTCTGTCCACCTGGGAATATAAATTTTGATCACTGAAACCTCACAAGATATCTTGGGGTTTAAAGGTTGTATTTCTTTTTTTAAGGACATGCTTTAAACTCAAAGGACTCTGGCTCTCATTGATTGACAAACAATAGGTCCCAGCCCAAACTTCATTTGGTCATTGCTTGGTCTCTAATGATTCAGAGTGAGTGTATATATAGCAATTATTTCTGTTTTGTTCAGAAACTCTGAGGGTTCTCCCTTCCTAGACTGATTTTTTTTTTGAAATAGGTAAAAGAGACCATTCTTTGCCTCATTTTTCTTACCTAGTCTTAATCATTGTTTATTGCCTCAATCAGACTGAGACCTGGGAAAGACCTTAGCTTAAAAAGGTCAATGTCTTTCTCTGCATCTGGGGTCATCTCCAGTCATCCAGATCTATATCTGGTCACTGGACTCAGTTCCAAAGGAGAGTTGATTTTGCATGGCTCTCCCTCACTTAAACCCAATTCATTTGCAAGTTATAATATTATCTTTCCAATATCATGGTCCTCTTCAAGAATAAAGGACAAACAGCAAACCACTACTATCATGAGTTGCTGTGACCTAAATATGTTGCCCTCTTTTGGTCTTTCACCATCCTTTGGTGATAATGAACCTCTCTGGACTTAACTGGGCTGGTCCCTGAAGAACATACAATCCATTTCCAAGCCATCATTTGGATTGAATCTTCCAGGGCTTGGATCACCTCCACATGACTATGAATCATAATGTAAAACTTTTGTATACATACATTTCAATTATCTACATACTCTTGTTGACAAATACTTAGGTATCTGCAAGTAACTTGTTAGGTATGATTGTTTTGTTCTTAATAATCATACATTCCAGGAACAGAATCATAGAATATTTGTTGTAAATGACCTTAGGTTATAGTTTCTTCAATTCTTATCAATCTGAAAATCTATAAATTCAAAATGTATAATAATTCCACCTAGGCTGAATTTAACTCTGCACTAACTACTTTGAAGGAATAGAAATATGTAAAGCTGATTCTTTGGGGTTGAAAAGTAAACCTGTGATTTTTTTTAAGGTGAGAGAATTTTTTATGTAAGTTCACTGGTGCTGATGGATAAATCATCTGTAACTTAGTGTTAGAGGGTTCTTTGAGGTACTGTTCAATTAAAGGATTTGTACAGAGGCAATATAAATCAGAGGCAAGATTTGAAATCAATTCTTCCTGACTCCAAGGCTGATACTCTTTACTTTATATCATGTGTAAACAAAATTGAAGGGGCAATTTTTGACATATATAACATGATAACTCTTTTGAAATACTTTTAGCTCTACATATTGCCTAAAAATGGATTCTATTAAATTGCTACAAATTACTTATTTTATTTTATTTTTTAATTTACATTTATTTTTATTAAAGATATTATTTGAGTTTTACATTTTCCCCCCATCTTGTTTCCCTCCCCCCTCCCCCCACAGAGAGCACTCAGTAAGTCTTTACTTTGTTTCCATGTTGTACCTTGATCCAAATTGGGTGTGATGAGAGAGAAATCATACCCTTAAAGAGAAGAGAAGTCTAAGAGGTAACAAGAGCAGACAATAAGCTATCTGGTTTTTTTTTCTAAATTAAAGGGAATAGTCCTTGTACTTCGTTCAAACTCCACAGCTCCTTATCTGGATACAGATGGTACTCTCCTTTGCAGACAGCCCAAAATTGTTCCCGATTATTGCCCTGATGGAATGAGAAAGTCCTTCAAGGTTGAACATCACTCCCATGTTGCTGTTAGGGTGTACGGTGTTTTTCTGGTTCTGCTCATCACACTCAGCATCAGTTCATGCAAATCCCTCCAGGTTTCCCTGAAACCCCATCCCTCCTGATTTCTAATAGAACAATAGTGTTCCATGACATACTTATACCACAGTTTGATAAGCCATTCCCCAATTGAAGGACATTTACTGGATTTCCAATTCTTTGCCACCACAAACAGGGCTGCCATAAATATTTTTGTACAAGTAATGTTTTTACCCTTTTTCCTCATCTCTTCAGGGTATAGACCCAGTAGTGGTATTGCTGGGTCAAAGGGTATGCACAGTATTGTTGCCCTTTGGGCATAGTTCCAAATAGCTCTCCAGAAGGGTTGGATGAGTTCACAGCTCCACCAACAGTGTAATAGTGTCCCAGACTTCCCACATCCCTTCCAACAATGGTCATTATCCTTCCTGGTCATACTGGCCAATCTGAGAGGTGTGAGGTGGTACCTCAGAGAAGCTTTAATTTGCATTTCTCTAATAATTAATGATTTAGAGCATTTTTTCATATGGCTATAGATTACTTTGATCTCCTCATCTGTAAATTGCCTTTGCATATCCTTTGACCATTTGTCAATTGGGGAGTGACTTTTTGCTTTAAAAATATGACTCAGTTCTCTGTATTTTAGAAATGAGTCCTTTGTCAGAATCATTAGTTGTAAAGATTGTTTCCCAATTTACTACATTTCTTTTGATCTTAGTTACATTGGTTTTTATCTGTGCAAAAACTTTTTAATTTAATGTAATCGAAATCATCTAATTGGATTTTGGTGATGTTCTCCAACTCTTCCTTAGTCATAAACTGTTCCCCTTTCCATAGATCTGACAGGTAGACTAGTCCTTGATCTTCTAATTTGTTTATAGTATTGTTTTTTATGTCTATGTCCTGTAGCCATTTAGATCTTATCTTGGTAAAGGGTGTGAGGTGTTGGTCTAATCTAAGTTTCTTCCATACTAACTTCCAATTTTCCCAGCAATTTTTATCAAAGAGGGAGTTTTTATCCCAATGGCCAGACTCTCTGGGTTTATCAAACAGCAGCTTGCTATAATCATCTCCTGCTTTTATACCTAGTCTATTCCACTGCTCCACCACTCTATTTCTTAGCCAATACCAGACAGTTTTGATGACTGATGCTTTATAATATAATTTTAGATTGGGTAGGGCTAAGCCACCTTCTTTTGCACTTTTTTTTTATTAAGCTCCTGGCAATTCTTGACTTTTTATTTCTCCATATGAATTTACTTACAATTTTTTCTAACTCGTTAAAGTAATTTTTTGGAATTTTGATTGGTAGGGCATTAAACAGATAGTTTAGTTTTGGTAGAATTGTCATTTTTATTATATAGCTCTACCTATCCATGAGCAGTTGATATTTGCCCAGTTATTTAAATCTAATTTAATTTGTGTGAGTAGTGTTTTATAATTGTTTTCAAAAAAGATTGTGATTCTGTCTTGGCAAATAGACTCCCAAATATTTTATATTGTCTGAGTTTACTTTGAATGGGATTTCTCTTTCTAGCTCTTCCTGCTGTTTCTTGCTAGACATATATAGAAAAGTTGAGGATTTATGAGGGTTTATTTTATAACCTGCAACTTTGCTAAAATTGATAATTGTTTCCAGTAGTTTTTTAGATGATTTCTTGGGATTCTCTAGGTAGACCATCATGTCATCTGCAAAAAGTGAGAGTTTTGTCTCTTCCTTCCCAATTCTAATTCCTTTAATTTCTTTTTCTTCTCTAATTGCTGCTGCTAACATTTCTAATACAATATTAAATAGTAGTGGTGATAATGGGCATCCTTGTTTCACCCCTGATCTTATTGGAAATGGCTCTAGCCTCTCCCCATTGAATATAATGCTTGTTTATGGTTTCAGATAGATACTGCTAATTATTTTAAGGAACAGTCCATTTATTCCTACACTCTCTAGTGTTTTTAATAGGAATGGATGCTGTATTTTGTCAAAAGCTTTTTTTCAGCATCTATTGATATGATCATATGATTCCTGATAGGTTTGTTGTTGATATAATTGAGTATACTAACAGTTTTCCTAATATTGAACCAACCCTGCATTCCTGAAATAAATCCTACTTGATCATAATGTATTATCCTAGTGATGACTTGTTGTAATCATTTTGCTAAGATTTTGGATTTTTGCATCTATATTCATCAGGGAGATAGGTCTATAATTTTCTTTCTCTGTTTTAACTCTTCCTGGTTTAGGTAACAGTACCATATTGGTTTCGTAGAAAGAGTTAGGCAGAATTCCATCTTTCCCTATTTTTCCAAAGAGTTTATATAGGATTGGAATCAATTGTTCCTTAAATGTTTGGTAGAATTCACTTGTGAATCCATCAGGCCCTGGAGATTTTTTTTTTAGGGAGTTCAGTAATGGCTTGCTGAATTTCTTTTTCTGAGATAGGGTTGTTTAGGTATTTAATCTCTTTTTCATTTAACCTGGGCAACTTATATTTTTGTAAATATCCATCCATTTCACTTAGATTATCAAGTTTATTGGCATAGAGTTGGGCAAAATAGTTTCGAATTATTACTTTAATTTCTTCCTCATTGGTGGTGAGTTCACCTTTTTCATTTATGATACTAGCAATTTGGTTTTCTTCTTTCTTTTTTTTAATCAAATTGACCAGAGGTTCATCAATTTTATTGGTTTTTTCATAATAACAACTTTTTGTTTTATTTCTTAATTCAATAGTTTTTTTGCTTTCAATTTTATGAATTTCTCCTTTAATTTTTAGAATTTCTAATTTGGTATTTAATTAGGGATTTTTGATTTGTTCTTTCTCTAATTTTTTTAGTTGCATGTTTAGTTCATTGATTTCCTCTTTCTCCAATTTATTCATGTAAGCATTTATAGCTATAATATATCCCCTGAGAGTTGCTTTGAATGAATCCCATAGGTTTTGGTATGTTGTTTCATTATTATCATTATCTAGGATAAAAATGGTTAATTCTTTCTATAATTTGTTTTTTGGTCCACTCATTTTTTAAGATGAGGTTATTCAGTTTCCAATTTGTTCTGGGTCTATATCTCCTTGGCCCTGTATTGCATATAACATTTATTGCATTGTGATCTGAGAATGCAGTTGATCATTAGGTTTTTATGTCCTAGTACATGGTCAACTTTTGTATAAGTTTGTATAAGTTCCATGTACTGCAGACAAAAAGGTATATTCCTTCCTATCCCCATTCAGTTTCCTCCATAAGTCTACCATATCTAATTTTTCTAACAATCTATTTACCTCCCTAATTTCTTTCTTGTTTGTTTTATGATTCAATTTATCTAGATCTGATAGAGGGAGGTTGAGGTCTCCCACTAATAGAGTTTTGCTGTCTATTTCTTCCTGTAGTTCTTTCAGCTTCTCCTCTAAGAATTTGGGTGCTGTCCCACTGGGTGCTTATATATTCAATATTGAAAGGACTTTATTGTCTATGGTACCTTTTAGGAGAATAAAGTTTCCTTCCTTATCTCTTTTAACGCTATCTATTTTTGCTGCTGCTTTGTCTGAGATAAGGATTGCTACTGCTGCTTTTTATACTTCAGCTGAAGCAAAATATATTTTGCTCCAACCTTTTACCTTTACTCTATATGTATCTCTCTGCTTCAAATGAGTTTCTTGTAAGCAGCATATTGTAGGATTCTGGTATTTAATCCACTCTGCTATTTGCTTACATTTTAAGGGAGAGTTCATCCCATTCACATTCAAGGTTATGATTACTAATTCTTTATTGCCCTCTATGCTATCTTCCCTCTGTTTGTATTTTCCCCCTTTACCCCCCCTTTTATCCATATTCCCCAGTCTTTTGTTTCTGAAAACCACCCCCTTCAGTGTTTTTGCCCTCCTATATCACACCCTCCCCTTTCTTTCCCCTTTCCCTTCCCTTCCTTTTGTTATTTCCCCTTATTTCCCCCACTCCCCTTCCCTTTCTCCATCCCCCCTCCCCTTTTCCCCCTTTAATACTTGAAAAATTAGATGTTTTATAAGTTAACTGAGTATGCGTAGGTTGACTTTAAGCCAAATCTGATGAGAAGAAGATTCAGGTGTTTCTCCTCTGTTCCCTTCTTCCCCACTATTACCATAGGTTTTTTGTACCTCTTAGTGTAATGATTTTTTTAAGAGGTTTGTTTCCTGTGATAGATGGGGAAGAGATCAGGAGACTTTAGAACTGTGCCTGTCTTCTCTCCGCCATCTTGGCCGGAAGTCCAAATTACTTATTTCAAAAGGTTGCTAAGACCACACACAGTTTGAAGTTAAAATTTCTATATGTATTTGAAAGCATCAAAGCTCCAATGACTCAATTCAGCAAATATTTATTGAGTATCTACTGTGGGACTGCTGGGTTCCATGAGGAAAAAACAAAATTAAAAAGGCATTTTTAAAGGTATTTCTACCTTTAATAAATTTATTTCTTGGTAAAGTAGACAATATTTTTGTTTGTCCTTCACTGTCAAAGAAGGACATGACATCAGGGAGGTGATGCCATGAAAGCACATGAATTAGATTTGAGTGAGTGGGGGCTGTGCTAAGTCACCAGCCTCACTTTCTCCTCCAGAACCATCTGGGCAGATATGAATCAGGACAATGGAGATGGCCCTAGATATGAGACAGTCAGGGTTAAATGATTTACCTAAGGTCACATAGCTAGTATGTATCAAGTGTCTGAGACTGGATTTGAACTCAGATCCTGCTGACTCGAAGGCTGGTGCTGCTGTATGCATTGTACCACCTAGCTACCCCTCTGATTCTTCTTTCACAACACAACTAATATGGAAATAAACATGAATGCACACGAATAACCTTTATTAGATTATTTGTTACGGTGTGGAGAGGGGAGGGAAGGGGTGGAGAGGAGGGGAAGGGGAGGAAGGGAGAAAAATATGGAGCTCAAAAATCTCATTGCCCCACAAAAACAAAAAGAAGTTGAAGAATCAGAACTAAAGGGGAAATCAAGGAAAAAACAAAGCAAGTTTTTAAGAAGTGCAAATAACATACTTTGATCTTCATTCAGACTCCATAGGCTTTTCTCTGGATGTAGATAACATTTTCTATCATGAATCTTTTAGAATTGTCCTTGATTGCTGAACTACTGAAAGGAGCTAAATCCATCTTAGATGATCATCTCACAATATTACTGTTAATGTATACAATGTTCTCCTGGTTCTGCTCTCTTCACTCAGCATCACTGCCTGCTTATGATTTCCTACAGAACAATAGTACTCTATCACATTCATATACCACAATTTGTTCTGCCATTTTTCCAGTTGATGGGCATACCCTCAATTTCCAGTTATTTACCATTACAAAAAGAGCAATTATAAATAATTTTGTACATGTGTATCTCCTATTTTTAGTACCTCTTTATAATAAAGGACTCATTTCTAAAATATATAAAGAATTGAGTCAAATTTATAAGAATACAAGTTATTCCCCAATTGATAAATGATCAAAGGAAAATGAACAGGCAATTTTCAGATGAAGAAATTAAAGCTAACTATAGCCAAATTTAAAAATCATTACTGAGGGGGCAGCTAGGTGGTGCAGTGGATAGAGCACCAGTCCTGGAGTCAGGAGTACCTGAGTTCAAATTCAGCCTCAGACATTAATAATTACCTAGCTGTGTGGCCTTGGGCAAGCCACTTAACTCCATTGCCTTGCAAAAACTAAAAAAAAATCATTATTGATACCACCTCATACCTATCAGATTGACTAAAATGACAAAAATGGAAAATGGTCGATGTTGGAGGGAACATGGGAAAAGTGGGACACTAATGTACCATTGGTGGAGTTGTGATCTAATCCCACCATTCTGGAGAGCAATTTGTAATTTTGTCCAAAGGGCAATAAAATTGTGCATATCCTTTGATCATCAATACAACTACTAGGTCTGTATCCCATGTTTTCTTTTAATAACAATATGCAAATTATAAATTCTTTGAGGACAATACCATGTATATTTGAATCACTTAGTGAAGAGGTTTACAAGATGTAGGAGCTTAATAAGTAAAAGAAAAAAATACAAGGACTTACAGAAAAATTAAAATTCAGTACTAAAATGTTTAGGTTTAATTTATTCTTTGTAATAGGTGTGTTACTGAAAAAAAAAATGCACAAAAGAAACCTTGTATAACGTAAGATGGTCCCTACCTTGAGGAATTTATTTTGTAATGGGAGGAAAACAACATATAAAGAGAATATAGAAAAAGAGGGGTTATTTGAAAGCAAGGATAATCTTGCTCTTATTTATATATCCAGGATTCAGGACAGTGCACATTCTAAGAACTTAATAAATATGTTACTATTCTTTCATTCAATTTTATAGATGGATAAATAGAGCCTAAGAAAGGTTTGGTGCTTTGCCTAGGATCAAAGAGCTTGTGTCAGAAATGGGATCTGAACACAGTTCTTTTTATCTGTTTCCAGGGCCCTATATACTACTTTGTATACTTCACTATTTTAAAATAGTTTGAATATCTGCTATAATCAGTGTCTGAGGCCTTCTCATTTTATATAGAGTCCTTTTACCATGATGCCTCCTTCTTCCATTGGTGAGCTCTGATTGGGGCCTTCATTTTGGGGATAGGTCTAGGTCCTTCCCTATTGTGCTTCTGACTGTTGTATTTCTGTTAGACTAACTGCTCAGGAAGTGTTAGGTTCCTGCAGGCTAGCTTATCCTTACCCAGGTGAACATTGAAGGGGCGGGAGACAAGGGAAACAAGGATGACAAGTTCTCCTTAAAGTTCTCCTAGTTCTCCAAGATCTCCATTTATTAAACCAAATATAAGGGCTTAAATATCCTCCCCAGTCCACTTCCACTCCAAGCAACCAGTAAATAACGCTCTTGTGCTAGAGGACACCAGGTGATAAAAGTTTATAGTACTCCCACACGCAACAGTCCCGTACAAGTCCCCCTTTTGGGTTTTTTTTGAAGCAAAATTCCTTAATTCAATTATATAATGGATACCACATAAGTATAAACAAAAGTTCAAAAATAGTATAAACAAATGTCAGTTAAAACAATGGTAAAAACATCTAAGCATCCAAGTCAATTAATATGAGTTATTAAATGTTAAAAAATAGTATTTCCATCATACATGAATCCACAAATTTATCTTAGAAGGGGGTCATGATTTGTGATATTTCTCTTACCACCCCTTCAAAACAAATTAATTCCAGGCTTTAACATTACAGTATTCAAATAGCTTACATCTTCACTGTTAATATAATTTCTCTGCAGTTAGAAAAGAATATCACATAACTGATAAATATGTTCCCTTCCATAAATGTGTGATGATAGATGAGACAAAGATTACAAACTTTTTTCTTTTACCAACAAAAGACCTTTCAAAGCAATCAAATTCAAAACCCAAACTAAAAGGAGTAACATTTAACTTGGGTTACTGTAACTATTTCAGATCTGAATTACACATACACACACAGGAGTTTAGACACTAATACAAACACAGAAATAACTCTCTTGTATCACATATACCAAGTTGAGATTGATACTCTGGACAGGACTACATCTCAGAATATAGAACATTTTCCCACCTCTCCAGGTCAGTAGAGAGAAATGTAAAATGTCCTATTGATGTTTAAATACACATATACACTCACACACACACACACACACACACACATATATTTATAATTTGAGCTACTCTATTACAGAGATATTAGCCATAAGCACAGGCTTCATTCAAAAGATGAAATCTGAATTTCCCAGTCCCAGAAAAAAACCCTTCTCCTTTTTTCTTAACTAATTGACCATGAAGCTTCCCAATCAATAACTCATTGCCCAAACCCTGCCCCCCTCAAACCAGGAAGAAGGCATGGGGGTCCCTTGATTTCTAAAATAAGCTTTTTGACACATAGGTTTGAGTTATGAAGTTCTAAAAAGGAAGATTTCCCTTACCCCTCAGGCTCCCTCTGCAGAAGGTGGGGGTGGCAGAGAATGGGAGAGAGCATTTGAAATTACTTGAGTTGTTAACAACAGTACAATTTGGAGTTGTAGAATTTTCTGAACAGTAGTCAATACCATTACAAATGATCCAATAGCATGTGACATTTCTGCTCTTAACACAGAAATGCAGTTAGTGTGTACTTCACAGCTTTCTGGTGCCAAAGCAAAAGTTGTGGCATGCTTGGTTGTGGGTTGGAGAGTGAAATTTGTTGTGGCTTCTGGAGTGGAATTCATTGTAGACATCAGGGACCAGTCAGGATCTATAGCATCCACGAGAAGTCTCTAAAGTTGGTCATAGGTTTAGGGGTTTAGGTTGTGCTTAGCTTGCATAGTGTAGGCAGGCAGGCAGGCAGGAGGGGCCAGAAGGAATGACCAGCATGTGTCCTGCATCCCATTCATGGTGCTGGCACTCCGATGGTGGACTACTGATGAAGAAGAAGCTCTGTCCCCTTGCTGTACTGCCTTGGAGACTCCACTTAACTGCTTCCTTAATGCTGAATACTTGTTTTTTTCTTCTTACTTTTGCTGGTTCCCTTGTTCCAACTTCCTTAAAATCAGTCTGTTACTTCTCCAAAGTCCTCTACTTGGGGATGTCACCTGGAATTTCTCTTGCTTGTATCTGCAGGTCCTTATCCCAGATGCCACTCAGATAGCTACACCTACGTGTCCCTGTTCAGGCACCATTTGTTATGTTCCAGTTTGACTAGCTACTCAAGAAGTGTTAGGTTCCTGCCCACTAGCTTATCCTTACCCAGGTGAACGTAGAAGAGGTGGGAGACAAGGATGGCAAGTTCTCCAACTTCTCCAAGATCTCCATTTATTGAACCAAATACAAGTGCTTAAATATCCTCCCTAGTCCATGGTCCACTCCCACTCCCGTGGCACTTTTCAATCAACCAGTAAATAAAGCTCTTGTGCTAGAGGATACCAGGTGATAAAAGTTTATAGTATTCCCACAAACAGTCCCTTACATCTGACTTTATGAACTTTCCACCATCCTTCCTTACTACTTTACCCCTTCCCATCCCATCCACCCTCGTCCACTTTCCAAGTCTATTTTATGTACTATTTTCCCTGATTAGAATGGAGGTTTTATGAGGGCAGTAAACATTTTTTTTTAATTTGTATTTTTCTCCCCATCCTTAGCATATTAGTGTTGGTCTCAAATGTATAATAAAAGCTAGTTGAATGCATAATTAAGATAATGAAATATTCTCTAATAACACTTAACTATTCTTAACACTAACCAGGTTTGTTTTTATTTGTTTGCTTTCTCTTTATCGTGTGGCTCAAAAGATTAAGTAATAACTATTTGAAGGAAAAGAATTAATGATTTCAGTTTAAAATGTAATGCCTACAAATGGTAATTTGTTTTATCTGAAAAGAAATATCACCAAAGGGTTTGTTCTGAATCTCCCACCACTGTCCTGTTACTGCAGAATACATCTTTCTTTGCAAGAAAAAAACTGTTTCAGCAAATCGACAGCACATTCACAATTAAAGTGAAACAATTACATTGTAGATTAAAAATAGTTCATAAGTATACTCACTTCCTTTTTTTAGAAAAAGACATATTTCACTCTAACATTTAGAAAACTAAGAAATGCTCAATATTTGTAACTTATTTATTTGTACTCCTGGCATGATAATGGTAATTTGAATCAGAATTTTAGATTCCTATATTATTTTTCTTGTAGTAGGAACAATTCTTTCTTATCCTAAAAGTACCTTCAGCTGATCTTGCAAGTACTCTATCGTTCTATTTCTCTTTTATTTCTCTGACAGCATTCTTGAACATGTAATCTCTATTATATCTTTTGTTTCCATTTTCTCAGTTCCCTTTATTCATACTCTGAACTCTGGCTTCAGTCACCACCATTATTAACCATGCAATTGAAATAAAAATTCTCTAAGTTCACCAATGATCTCTTAATTATTAAATGCAGTGGTATTTATTTTCAGTTTTCACATTGCTTTGATTCTGCATCATTTGACCTTGTTTTAACCACTACTTCTTTCTTGAAACACTCTCTTCCTTTGACACAGAACTATCTAACCTTTTACCTCTCTGACAATTTGTTCTCTGTCTCCTTCACTGGCATGTTTTTCTCTTTTTCATTCCCTAAAAGTGGATATTATAACTGTAGTCTCAAAGAATATTCGAATGTGATGCTTTCCTCAGTGGTAAAAATGAATGCCTGGTCCACATGAGGGTCAGTGCAAAATTGGAGAGAGAGCGAGAGAGAGAGAGAGAGAGAGAGAGAGAGAGAGAGAGAGAGTGCAAGCTACAGCTAGTGGCATGATAAGGATTGTAATCTCCTCTCATGTCTTCCCAGAGTCTTTCTCTCCAAGATCTAGTCATTGACACTCTTCTAGGCTTCCTTCAAATCCTTAGAAATCTCATTACTCCAATGCTGAATTCTATAATACTTAAAATGTATATTTCCAACATTGACCTAATTATCGAGCTCCATTTCTAATGTTGAATAATAATTAAAAAATTCATTAGAATGAGTGTCAGAAGACATGGGTCTTAGTCCTCTGCTGTGTGACCTTCATTAGGCAAATTATACCTGATTCCTCATCTTTGCAATGTGTTTCTTTTTTATGGGAAAATGTTTAATTACATGTAAAAATATTTTTAAGGTTCTTTTTTATTTTGAGTTCCAAAATTTCTTTCTCCCTTCACTCCTCCCTCTTTGAGAAAGCAAGATATAGATTATATAGATGATACAGATTATATATGTGCAGTCACACAAAATATATTTCAATATTAGCTATGTTTTAAAAAAAGTTTTAAAAAGTATGCTTTGATCTTCATTCACAGTTCTTTCTCTAGAGGTGAATAGTATTTTTCATAAATTCTTCAAAACTTTCTTGGATCTAAGTCAGTCATAGTTGATCATCTCATAGTTTTTTTGATACTGTGAATAATGTTCTCCTGGTTCTGCTCATTTCATTTTACAACTGCTAATTTAAGTTTTTCAAAATGTAAATGTTTTACTAAAAAATCTCTAAAGTTCCCTCCTAGATCTAAATTATATAATCTCAAATGGTTCTTTAGATATTGCTACTTGGATTGTCCATGATCACTTTAAGTTAATTTTAGCTTCAATATTTCAATAGCTGCATTCTCCCCTCTTATAAAAAAAAATCTTTGTTTTGACTTCAGATATATTTTGAACAAATGTTCCAAACTTTTTCTTCTATAGGTCCTAATTTTTATACAACTGATCACCTATCTTTTCTAACACTGAAAACTTCATTTGATATGAACTCCCTCAGTTTATTTCTTCTAGTCTTCCAAACTTAAGATCACACTCACTCATTCACACCTCCTTCATAACAATCATTGAGAAAGAAGTATTCTTGACCCCTCAGTGAAACTAATTCCTCCATTTGAACACTGGATCCTATTCCCTTCTGACTCTACTACTTCTCTCTCTTTTTTCTGCTTTGAAATTTTTATTTAAAATTAATTAAAAGAAAATTCCTAAACTAAAATTCGTCCAGGTAATTTTTAGCAGTGCACAAATCTAAATGCACCATCTTTTTCAATGAATTACCCAAAACACATTCTTTAGCAGTAGATGTAGGAACAAAAATCAGGCTTTAGTAAATACAATCCATCCCTGAGTTCCTCCTCATAATGGAAACTCATTTCCCATGAAGTCTTCTTTTTATTTTAACAACTTATGTTGCAAATTCAATAGGAGTTGGTAAAGATTCTGGTGAGAATATTTTGTTCTTTAGAAATGTGACTGCCTGGTTCATATCCAATTTCTTAATCTCCCAGTAGTTGACCAAGTTCACATGAAAACCCAAGTCTTTTAAGTGACGCATCTTCATTCCCAGTACTCCAAAGCCACTCTGAGAATATCTGGTTTGGTCGTGAACACATCTGCTTCAGAAATTGGAAATAATTGGTTTCTCTTAGAGTCCATTCTCAATTCAAAATCAACAAAATAATTATATGGCAGCTGTACATTTTTTAAAAATAGACTCTTATTTTCCAAAAGATTTAATAATACGTTTTCAACCTCTACATTTGAATGAAATAGGGCCAAGGAGCATTTCTTCAATGGTATAGCTGTGGATTTTAGGATTGAAGTATCTTCGAGTTCCAAGCAAGCATTCACCTGACGAAGCATGAACTCAGCCTTTTCACTTTCCTCACCTGACACAAGCAACTCGTTAATTGTATTCTCTTGGAGAAGTTGATTAAAAAGGTGCTGGGGAAAATGCTCCAAAATGCAAAAGTAGTATACTGCCTTCAATAGGTTTAAGGATAAAATTTTTGGAAGATAAGGATTCAAAGCACTTGTGATAACCTCTAAGAACTCTTGGTCCTTACAATCGTGGAAGTAGTTGAGAGAAGAATATATATGAAGAATATATAAAATTTCTTTCTGATTCAGAGACTGAGATTCATCCAGCACTCTTTTAATAAACCGGTTCATCAAATTGTTATCTCTAAATCTCAAGAACTCAAAAGCAAATAGAATAGAAAGAACTTGTTTCATTTTCCACATGTCAAAAGTTGTAGTTACATAGTCAGCAATTGCTGTAAAGAGATCTAAATTTTGATACTGGAGATCCCTACAGGACTGCAGTATGTTCATTAACATCCAACAAGGACATCCATGGATATTAGTAACAACCATTTTACTGCACTCATTTAGGAATAGGAGAGAACGATGGTTCAGGGCAGCCAGAGCACCAAACATGTTCTGGCTATTTGCAGGAGAAAATTTATCTAATTCTTTCAAGGCTTTTATCTCTATTTTCTTTTTAAGAGAGAATGGGGCATCTTTTCCAACACATTTCATCATGGTTTGTAGAGTAAAGATGTGTTTTAGTGTCCAAATTTGTTTATCAACTAATAGCCTCAATCCTGCACGAAGGGCTTCCACATTTTTTGCATTCCTCCATGGCTTCTAAGGTACGTGATAAAACTGAAAGACAGGTCTCATCACATTCATTGATATGTTCCTTCATAGTTCTTCTAATGCTTGTGGAACCAAATGGATATATGCTTTCATTCAATTGTCTGAGGTTCCATAAAAAGGAACTTGCTTTGTTATTCATTTTGTTGTTCCTTTAAGATTGCTGACAAGTCACCAACAGCCAATACTTCTACCAGGAAAACCAAGAAGGAAACCAGAAGGCCATTATTTTTGTCTGGAGGGACAATAATTTTCCCTGTCATAGTAGATCATCTTCAGGAATTGCTGCCTAGTCTCGGGAGGCCCAGCCCGCTCTCTCCGCTCCAGAAGGAGCCCCGTCTCCTGGACTGCACGGGGCGGCAGGGAGCTCTCCGGCGCCTCTCGCCGCAGCCACCTACTTCTGTCTCTTTTAAAAAACTAATATAAATATTTTATTTGTTTTCCAAGTGCATACAATAGTAGTTTCTACCAATCAATTTTTTGCAGTTTTGAATTCTACAATTCGTGCCTCCCTCCCCTCTCTCCTCAAGAGAAGGCAATCTGATAGTCTTTCTACTTGTTTTTGCGATATGCATAGGTCAAAATTGAATGTGTTGAGAGAAAAAAACAGATCTATAAGACAGAAAACATTAGAGATAGCAAAATTATGTAATATAAGACATCATTTTTAAAAATTGAAGGTAATAGACTTTGGTCTTTGTTTAAACTCCACAGTTCCTTCTTTGGATACAGATGGTATCCTTCATCATGGATCCCCTAAAATTGTCCCTGGTTATTGCACTGATGGAGTGAGCAAGTCCATCAAGGTTGATCACTACCCCATGTTGTTGTTAAGGTGTATAATGTTCTTCTGGTTCTGTTTATCTAGCTCAGCATCAATTCATGCAAGTCTTTCCAAACTTTCTGAAATCCCATCCCTCATGGTTTCTTTTTTTTTTAGTTTTTTTTTCAAGGCAATGGGGTTAAGTGGCTTGCCCAAGGCCACACAGCTAGGTAATTACTAAGTGTCTGAGGCCGGATTTGAACTCAGGTACTCCTGACTCCAGGGCTGGTGCTCTATCCACTGCACCACCTAGCTTCCCCCCCCCCCCATGGTTTGTTATAGAACAATAGTGCTCCATCACATTCATATACCACAATTAGTTCAGCCATTTCCCAACTGATGGACATCTCAGTTTCCAATTCTTTGCCACTACAAACAGAACTGCTATGAATATTTTTGTACACATAGGGTTGTTACCCTTTTTCACGATCTCAAGATACAACTCAGTAGTGATATTGCCAGAACAAAGGATATGCACATTTTTATTGCCCTTTGTACATAATTCCAAATTGTTTGCCAGAAAGGTTGGATCATTTCACAGCTCCATCAACAATGCATTAGTGTCCCAGATTTCCCAAATCCCCCTCCAACATTGATCATTATCCTTTCTGGTCATATTGACCAATCTGAGAGGTGTGAGGTGGTTTCTCAGAGATGCATTAATTTGCATTTCTCTAATCAATAACAATTTAGAGCAATTTTTCATTTGACTATAGATAGATTTGATTTCCTCATCTGAAAATTGCCTTTGCATATCCTTTGACCATTAGTCAATTAGAGAATGACTTTTTAAAAAATAAATTTGACTCAGTTCTCTATATATTTTAGAAATGAGTCCTTTGTCAGAAATTTACTACTTCTCTTCCATACTATAGCATTCCATGCTCTAAAATTGGTGTTATCTTTAACATGTCTTTCTTCTTCACTTCTCAGATCCAACCAAGTCCTATAAAGTCCAATTCTACAACAATTTTAGTATCATTTAGTAGGTACCATGAATACTTGTTTCATTATACAAGTTTATTCTGCTAAATTCCTGGACTACTGTAGCAGCTTTCTAACCTGTTTTTAGTTTCTACCTTCTCCCTCCTCTGTCCTCTATCCTGCTATGAGACTATCCAACCACTTAAAGGTCTGATCACATCCTTTTGCTCAAAAGCTTTGAATGGTTTTCTGTTACCTCCTGAATAAAATTCATACTCTGTCTTGTATTCAGAGATCCCCCATAACTTGATACTACCAGACTGCTAGTGCTGAATTTTGAGAAGGCCCAAAGAAGTGTGTGTATGCATTCAGATAGCTTGAGGAGAAAAGATCAGTAGAGATAAATGAATAAACTAAACTGGCTGCCACTTCCTAACCTTTAAGAAGATTTGGTTGTGTGCCAAATGAAAATCAGGCCCAGGTAAGTTTCTTAGAAGAGGGAAGGGGAGAACTGAGAAAGATATGACAATATTTCTGGGTTTCCCCCAGTATGGGATTGTTTTATGTGTATTGAATAGTCCAAAACAGAAAAATGGGAGAGACTGGAAGTAAAATGATGTTCTTGTCTTTCCTTTTTCCAGTTCTTTTGTGCACTGTAATTGGAACCTTCCCAGTGATACAAGGTTGCCAGTGATAAAAAGTCTGTCACTATCTGGTAAAGGCAAAAGCTGAGTCTATGAGGATAACACTATTTATAATGTAGGGAGCTTAGCAAACTTTTGTGAAGGACAAAAAGCTTGAGTTGCAGAAACACATGAGTTTTCTCCTTCAAAGCAAGAGAGAGGGGAAACAGAAAATGATTGTGATGATCTGCACTAAGGCATCTTGTCCTATCCCCAAGCTGAGAAAATACATTTGTCTATCTTGGGGTGGAGGTTAAGGGGGGGGGGTTGGTTCAATGATCATCCAGCCCCCTTGCAGAAAAACCCAACATTCCCTGGAGCTACCAGCAGGTTTCTCTAGCAGATTTCTGGGAGTTATTGATGTATTTCCCTCCATTTTAAACACCCCTCCTTTAGCTGTTTTGGAGCTACCAAGTGGTCAATTAGGAGCCAGGAGCCAGGATAAGATTGTCAGTGGTGGTCATTTTGGAATGGATTTAAATGTTTAATATCTAATTAAATTCCATTTTTTACCCAGCGATTATACTTCATTAAATGCCTTTGCTTTTAAAAACATGATCTTCGGATTAGACCCAGTAAAAGAATCATTGATAAGGATTCCTCAGCTATAGGCATCTATATATCAATATAAATATATATCTGTTGATATGATATAGTATCTGGGTATATATATATATATATGTGTGTGTGTGTGTGTGTGTGTGTGTGTGTGTGTGTGTGTGTGTGTGTATGTATATAGTAACTGTGATTTGTACATAGATGAGTTTCCCCAACAGTATCCCAGACCTGGGTATAGGGAAGGATTTGGATTCTAATATCATAGGATTTAGAGTTGGAAGGAATCTTAGAGATCACCTAGCTCAAATCTGCCTCTTACCCTGCCATTTTACTGGCAAAAAACTAAACACAAATAGAATAAATATCTTATCAAAAGTCACATAGCTACTAAGCAAAAGGTCAGAAATTTGAACCCAAGTTCTCTTTACTATAAATCTAGGGTTCTTTCTGCTATAGACAAATTAGGCTATACATATTTCATTAATTTATTAGATTAAAACAAGAAGTTCCATACATAGTGTAATTTTTAAAAATGATTGCACATGAAACTGAAAGTCTGTTTTGTACAACCAATAAATAGATATGGCTAAATATTTCTGCTGTGGTATAATTGTTCTGAAGTTCTGTTCCATCCTGCTAAGGAGGTATCTGCCTTATGTCAGACAATTTCCCTCTGGTCATTCTCTGTGGTAGCCAAATTAGACCTTCTCTCCTAGCTCCTTTCCTTTCCTGTACTTTTCTACTTCCATGTCTTTATTCAAGTTACTCTATATAACTGAAATATCTCTACCTGTATACACTATAAGAGTGTTGACTGTGTCATTTCTAAACTTTGTATCTTCCCCAGCACCTAATGCAAGGTCTGTATATGACAGACATATTGGAGGGAAATATTTGTTGATTTGAATTCCTCCAGTCATCCAGGTTGGACCCTTTGTCATCTTTAGTTTCCTCCTTTCTCTCACCACCACCCCTACCCAATTCAAGTCTTATTTCTAGGTATCAGTCCTATTCAATCTTCTTTATAAGGTGACTTTTATCTATGCCCTCCCCTCCATTCCTATTGTTATTACCCTGTTGTTGCAATTCAGTCATGTCCAACTCCTTTTGACCCTATTTGGCATTTTCTTGGCAAAGATGCTGGAGTGATTTGCCATTTTCTTCCTCAGCTCATTTTATAGATGAGGAAACTGAGACAAACAGGGTGAAGGGACTTGCCCTGTAAGTAAGTGTTTGAGGTCACATTTGAACTCAGGAAGATGAATCTTCCTGATTCCTTTCCTGACCTGGCATTCTAGCCACTGTGCCACCTAGATGCCCTGTTACAACCCCGAGTCAGACCTTATCACCTCAAGCCTAGACTAGAGCAAAAGTATGCTAATTTGCCTGCTTGTCTTCAGTCTCTCTCTCTCTCTCTCTCTCTCTCTCTCTCTCTCTCTCTCTCTCTCTCTCTCTCTCTCTCTCTCCCCTACTTGTCTATTCAGCAGAGAAATCACTGAACAAGTGTCTACTCTCAAGGAGCTCACAGTCTAATGGGAAAGACAACATACAAATAACCCTCCCCGACTACTTTCACGTTCCAGCTAAAATCCCACCCTATGACAGAAGACTTCCCAGACCCTGCTAATACAGCTTATTATCTCTAATTCATCTTGTTTGTTTGTGTCACCACCATCATTTCAATCTATTCCAAGTCTATCATGATAGGCAGTTCCAGTATGTCAAAGTTCATCATGCTGCTAATTGGTAGGTTAATTAGCTTCAGACCATAGAAAATAGGCTCATTTATACATTGCAAGTAGAAAACCATATTGCAACGTTGTCTAGAGTAGTCATTTAATAAATATTGACTGATTGAATCTAAAATACTATCATTGACAATGAAAGCAAGGAATAGTTAGTGAATGATTATCCTCCTTAACATTGACTTTTAAAGTTCTAATTAATCCCCAATTACCTTAATTATCTCATATTATATATATATATATATATATATATATCCATCATATATGACATCTAGTCAGTGAAACTGAATTTGAACACAGGAATGTTTTACAAATATCTAATTTTATCTACACTAAAACCCTGGGAGGTAGGTACTACTATTAACTCCTCTTCACAAATGAGGAAACTGAGGCAAAGAGAAGTTAAAAACTTAAGATAACATGGTTAGTCAGTGAAACTGAATTTGAACCATAGACCTTCCATACTCCAGGTCCAGGACTCTAACAATAGGACTGTCTGGGGGATGGGTTGTTAACTATATAAACCTCAAGCTAAATCATTTGAAGACAGCAAGAGCATTTTTGGAAAAACCTAAAAACATACACATACATGCACAGACAATCATGCCTACTGAAACCTATCCTAGGGCATAATAAATATTTTCATCTGAAAAAGTATCAGCATAATTGTTGAAGTATTTAAGTGAAGAAAGAATTTAGGTTGTGACAGTCTGTTTTTCTAGATCTGCTATGGGAAATGGCCTAGGGACTGAAAAGGATACAAAGCAAACTTAATCTCCATCTGTGCTAATTAATACTTAATTATATTGGATTTAAACAGCTGAAATAATGATTAACTCAATTCATTAATCAAGTAAGCCTCAGCTGACATCCTGAGTTCTCTGATTCTGTGGAATTCCTTCCTTAAAAAATGCAAAACAGAAAGGGAAAAGAGCACATATGACATCTTTGTATTGACAGCTATTCTGCAGACCAACAGGAAAACTATAGAAAATTTGAAAAACATTATACCGGCTTGCATAAGGAAAACAATACAGACAGCCAAATGACTTTTATCGTCAATATAATGTTTTGCCTACATCCCAGACCTTTGCAATCTGACTTCCAACTTCATCATTCAACAGAAACTGCTCTCTCCAAAATTACCAAAGAATAATTCCCATTTGCTAAATCTGATGGCCTTTTTGAATCCTTCTTAAACTCTTTGCAGTATTTGAAACTGTTGACCAGGGGTGGCTAGGTGGTGTAGTGGATAGAGCACCAGCCCTGCAGTCAGGAGTACCTGAGTTCAAATCCAGCCTCAGACACTTAATAATTACCTAGTTGTGTGACCTTGGGCAAGCCACATAACCCCATTTGCCTTGCAAAAAAAAAAAAACAACCCAGAAACTGTTGACCACCTTTTCCTCCCTGAGTTTTCATGGCACTTGGTTCTTTTCCTACCAGGAGACCAACATTGGTTGCTATCTCAAATGAGGATAAATATTCCTTCTTAGGCTTCTTTGATGAGTTTTTATCTAAATAAACTCCCTGCTGCTACCTACTTTGGTTGCTCCCTAAGACTCTCTGAACATTTTCTATTCCCTACTTATTCTCTCTCCTTTAATAATAATGTCATCTGCTCCTGCATGTTTAATCATAATCTCTATGCAAATGATTCCTGAATCCAAATAATCTTATCCATTCTCCTGAGCTCCAATTACACATCATCAGATGCCCATTGGGCATTTTAAACTGGCCCGTAAGTATATCAAATTCAATTTGTCCAAAATATAACTTCTTACCCAAATTCACCATTACCTGACCATAATATCTTTTTTACCTTTAACTTTCACTTCTTACTTTCTCTGTGCAGTAGAGAAAATACCACCTCTTTGTTCACCTCAACCAGAATTAATCTTTTCCTACTCTGAATTTCCATAGTTTCTTGTGCCTTCCTCGTGGCACTAATTCCATTATGCCTTATATCATAGATATTTGTACACTAGTTTTTTTTCTCAAAAGACAACACAGTGTCTTAAATATGGTAGCCACCGAATTATAAAAAGTATTGAATAAAGGCATGGAGAGAGGAGGGCATAGAAGAAGGAAGAAAAGGAAGGGGGGGAAGTGCATCTGACTAATGTGATAAATTAAAATCTCTTTGTATTTCTATATCTATGTTCAAGTTCATAAGTATTCCATTTTGAAGCAAGAAATACAAGATACCATGTGTTAAATGACGACTTAGGTGACTCAGCACTAGAAGCCTTCCATAAGTTTGACAGGGTACACCGAGGTTACAATATGTTCAGAGTGATTCAGAGATAGATGGAGGTAGGAAGTTAGAGGAAGAAAGCCAAGGCAGAAGATTCTGCCAGCAGAAGTAATATAAGAATTGTCACTAAGGTAACTTGAACCAAGGTCAAAGGCATGGAGGCATCACAAACTTAGTGAGACCAGAAGGCAGAGATAGCCTACAATGCTTGGCATGAGGATATTGTTCATACAGCCACCTATTGAATGTTGTCTGCTTTTACTTGTGAATGCTACCTTTTCCTGATGGTATCTCTGGGCAAATAATGTAGCAATAAAGATAAAAGGGTCTACAAGTATTGACCAGAAACAGAGCAAAAAAATTTGGATGAGCATTTGATTAAGCATGAAAAATGAAAACCAATCAAAAACAATTCATATATTTTCTAATTATTTATCCTTATTTGAGATAACAATTAATGTCCATTCCTCACCTGTTAAAATAATTGTATAATATTGTTCCTAATCAGAAAGTATTATAATTTAAGACTGGTTTTTTAGAAGCTGCCTAGAAGCTTCTACCTAATTCCACTTGTCCTTATAACATGTTGGACTGCCAACCAGGCAAGGGTAGTTTTAAAACCTCATTTCTTATCAGAACTAACCAGACAAATCATTCCATCAATTAAAAAATGTCTATGTACCACACACCCATGGAATAGAGAGTAAGTTTCAAAAATTTCAATTTTATGTGTATATAGATTGGGTTAAAAGAAGGTAAATAGTGGAGTGAAAAGAAAGAACTGAAGTAAGGAAGACCTAGGTTCAAAATCTACCTTGAAAGGGAGATTATATAATAATTATATATAATACATGGCTTATTGGCCAATAAATTAAGATTTCTATTCTGAGGTTTGCCAAGAACTTTACAAATATAATTTCATTTTAGTTTTTGTTAGGATGAAAATCCAAGGATGTAGGTGTTATTATTCTTATATTAAAGAAGCTAAATGACTTTGTCTAGAATATCTCAGCTAATAAAATACCTGAATCAATACTCAAGTATTCCTGACTCCAGGCCCTGCTGAAGCACTTACCTAGCTATATAAATATATCTTCTTCTTCCTCTGAAAAATGGAAAGATCAACTACCCACAAATGAAAATATATTCATATTACACAGTATGCTGATTTTTAAAAGTCATCTACAAATATTTTGAGATGAAATATGCATTTTTCAATTGATAACACTACTCTTATGTAATATGTCCTGAAGTTTTAATTTAAAAATTCCTTCCCAAGCAGAAGGAAGGACCATAATGAAGAAAGTACAAATGATTCTGTACAGAATTTTCAGTGCAGTCATCCTCTTTCTAATGAGTTCTTATAATTCCAAAATCATCATAAATGAATTTTTTTACAACATTCTTAAATAATCAAATATTGCAGGCAACTAAATCAAACAATAGAATAACTAAACTCCTATAACTTCAATATATTTTTCAGGATCTTCATCAAATAACTTAAAATGCAGGAACTTATTAAAGCACTAAGATCATCATAAAACTTGCTTAACAGACATCTTTTAAGGAAGTTTCCTTTCAGAGTTAAAATATGAACAGATAATGGGATCTATACAAGGAAGGATCAATGAAATTCCATATCATGCAGCACTTTATTGAGGTACTGAAAACAGGAAGCCAGACATTTTGTGATAATATTTTAAATGATTTTAAAAATAAATGCATTGAAATAAAAAGGATAGATTTATTGTAGTTTGTAGTTTATAAAATATATGAATAAATTCTGTGGTAAAGAGTGGAACTATATTTGTTTTGTTTAATGGCATTACAAATAGCATGAAAACTATGGAGGGAGATCTTAATAGACAATCATACACATATTACTGTGTGATCTAACCTTGCTAGTTAATGGTAACATGAAGTTGAGGTCCTCCGAAAGTCCTGTCGAAGACTGTCCAATAGAAAATCAAATGTAGTCCTAAAACATGCAAATACTGCTCATCTTGAGGTTTTTGTTTTCAGTTTCAACAAACAAGAAGAAAAAAACAGAGAATAAAATACTAAGTTCTGTTCTATCAATTATTGGGTGGGGTTGTCATTTCTTTTGAGTGTTTATTAATTAAAAAAACTTTAAAGAACTCAAACAATGGCAGCTTGAAATTTTCAGAAATATGTGGAGTAAAATAATTGGTGAGAATGGGCTCTGGGTTTGCTTGAAAAATGTCGCATAGATCCTTAATTCCTTTATTATGTGAATCAGATGGGCTTTTGATATTCTATACCAGATATCCTGGATAAGATCAACATCCTTTTGAAACTCTAAATTTGCATATACCTTCTAGTATAGAAACAAGTAAAGTGATAAGTTTCAATAAGAAACATGAAGAATTTCATTGTCAGTCAATTAATGCTACCACTAAACTACTGCATACAAAATTTAAGGTCAGAAATGACATTGGTGATAGTGTTGTTGTTGCATTTAATGAAACCAGAAAAGAATCAGTGATTTTCTGATTTACTATTAGAAAAAATAATCTTAAATATTTCAGAGTATAAATATCTTCAAGAATTTGGTCCAACTAATAAATTGTTGGTAGAGCTGAGAACTCATTCACCCTTTCTGGAGAGCAATTTGGGATTATGACCAAAGGGCAAAAAAAATGTGCATACCCTTTGATCTAGCAATACCACTACTGGATCTGTACCCTGAAGAGATGATTAAAAAAAAGGGTAAAAACATCACTTGTACAAAAATATTTATAGCAGCCCTGTTTGTGGTAGCAAAAAATTGGAAATTAAGTTCAATTGGGGAATGACTTAACAAACTGTGGTATATATATGTCATGGAACACTATTGTTCTATTAGAAACCAGGAGGGATGAGAATTCAGGGAAGCCTGGAGTGATTTGTATGAACTGATGCTGAGTGTGATGAGCAGAACCAGAAAAACAGTGCACACACTAACAGCAACATGGGGGTGATGATCAACCCTGATGGACGTGCTCATCCCTTCAGTGCAACAACCAGGGACAATTTTGAGCTATCTGCAATGGAGAATACCATCTGTATCCAGAGAAAGAATTGTGGACTTTGAACAAAGACCAAAGACTACTACCATCAAATTAGGGGGGAAAAGTGTTATATATAATTTTACTATCTCATACTTTATTTTTCTTCCTTAAGGATATGATTTCTCTGTTATCACATTCAATGAAGATCAATGTATAACATGGAACCAATGTAAGCACTAACAATGCCTTCTGTGGGGGGTGGGGGTAGGGAAGCAAGAATGGGGGAAAAATTGTAAAACTCAAAATAAATAAAACCTTTCTTAAAAAAAACCAAATAAACAAACAAAAAAAAAGAATTTGGTCCAAGAATGCAGTCTAGGATTCTGCCAAGCAAATTCCTTTTAGATAAATAGCTTTCAAAGCTGTTAGAACTATGATCAATGTAATGATCATCTGTTTCCAGGGGACTGATGAGGTTGATGCATGTTGTTCATTTCCTGAAAGAGAGATAAGAGATTCTGGGTCTAGAAGGTGATGAATTTTTTGAGCATGATCAATAAGAGTATTTGTTTTGTTTGATTATACAAATTTGCTGCAAAGAATTTCTTTTTCTTTTTTCTTAATGGAATGGGAGGGGTTAAGAGGAAAAGGAAATAGATACTGTTCATTAAAATAAACAAAAAAAACCCCAAGAAAACTTTAAAAAACAAAGCTTCAAAAAAAGATTGGCCTTTAAGACGTTTAGAAGACTTCATCTCAAAGAGACAATTTAGAAGAAATAGAAGAGATATTTGGATAAAGCAGAAAATATTCATTATGCTAAAGGTAAGAATGGAAAGTATATTAAAACACTTGATAATGAAATCCACTAAAAATAATAAATTAACAATGATCTTTATCCACTTAAAACATTAGATATTGCACAACAAATGAAAAGACTTTCTATTATAAGGGATGAAGGTTCATGAAATGATGGAATTTGCTCTGAATAGAGGTAGATCTAAATGAACAACATAAAGCATTCATAGGGAGGTCCAAGTTCCTGAGGCAGGGCACATGGTAAGAAGGATCCTGCTTCAATAAAAGGCAATCTGAAAAATCTTGGCAAGTCTCTCCACATTATTTTATTTTCACAGATCTATAAAGTCTTTACATAAATCAAGTAATGAATGGGCTGGCATTCATGTTATTTGTTCCACTATTGATAACACATATAAAATCCTGTCAATCAAACTGAAGAAATATATAAATAATTTTGTCCTATGCCCCCACCCCCACAATATGCTGTACTTTTTAGATGCCAAATAAAGTTTGAATCAGTGGAAACAACCACAGTTTAGGATGCATTACACAATTAAAGAATATGTTGACATCACCAAAAATATAAATATCAGACATAGAACTGAAATAAAACCATCATAGAGCTTTGTCAAATTAACATCCATAAAGAGAATCTCTCAAAATTATCCATGGAAATCATGGAGATATTGGAAAAGTAGCACTATCCTAGACCCCCCAAGAATAGCTGCCTTACTTAGAGACAATCTAAGCTAATTGGCTTCAATCTGAAACATAGTGTTGTGAAAATGAATACAAAGTCCTGTATAAGTAGAAAACTTGATAATCAAGCACTGAAATATTTGTTTCTCAGTCTTCAACCTTGGAAAGATAACAACACGGTCAGAGAATGGACCAAAAGACAGCTGCAAAGACTGATTTCGGCCACACAGATAAAATGTTGATTGAAGAAGAAGGAATTGTCAACAATCCCGGGAGAAGTATTTAACTCCAAACTGAAACTTATGATCTATGTATCAAAATGTTGAGCAAAACAAAATTAAAGAATAGAAGTTTGGGCACCCCTCAATGTACAGTAAAAAAAAGGTACAATATTTTTGGTGAATTGATGGTACAGTGGAGAGAAAGCTAGGCCTAGAAACAAAATTTGAATTCAAGTCTGGTCTCAGATATTTCCAAATTGGAGGAAAAAAATCATCTAAATTCATCAATACTTGAAAAATTCTGAAAATATGTGCAATGTACCATATCTCTGAACTTCTACTTCTGCAAAGGGTTAGCAAGCAGGGAGTGGGGAGGAGGAATGTTTACAGATATTCTTTTCAATAAGATTTACACATTTATTTTGAGCTTGAAATTTTTTCAGAATTCCATTTGTCCTTTAATTGGGATTTAATAAACAGATTTTTGTCTCCAAAGAAAATTCGTGCACGGTTCATTTGGGAGAATCAGTCTACTGCTACCACTCTAATGGCCAACTACACCCTGAAGGTCTGAGGGAAATGATTAGAAAAGGAATATGGGGTGGGGGGGAATTCCCTCACCTCTGATTCCCAAAGTATTTTAACTATTGGGACAAAGATATATATATATCTTTCTTTTTTTTTTTATATTGTTGAGCAATTCCTCTTAATGGAAACTTTTTTTTTAATATTTATTTATTCTCATTTTGTACAAACTTTTTTATACATTAATAAAAAATATTCTCGTTTAAGAGTAAACAAAATACCGCCCCCCAAAAAAACTATAGACTCACTTGAGTGATAAAGTAAAGGGGAGAGAAAAAAATTAAAATTAAAATAAAAAAATAGTAAATTGTAGGTATGGCCAGGTGATGCAGTGGATGGAGCACCAGCCCTGGAGCCAGGAGCACCCAAGCCCATATCTGGCCCCATACACCCAACAATCACCCAGCTGTGTGACATGAAAGCCACCCCAACCCCACTGCCCTACATAAACCAAAAAAAAGACCTAAAATAAAATAAAATAGTAATAATAGTAGGGGTGGCAGACAGAGCACTGGCCCTTGAGCCAAGAGCACCTGGGTTCGAATCCGGCCTCAGATACCCAACAGTCACCCTGCTATGCAGCCCCAGGGCAGGCCACACAGCCCCATTTGCCCTGCACCCCCCCCAAAATAATAATAATAAAAAATGTGCTTCAGTCTGTGTTCCAACAGCACCAACTCTGTTGCAGGTGGGTCATATTCTTTATGATAAGTCCATCACAAAAGTTACTTCCATATTTTTCCCCCATTGCCATTGCTGATCGCAACTCCCTCCTTTCATATTTCTCCACTACCATGTACTATATTTTCTCTCTCCTTTCACTGACTCTGCTGTAGGGTAGCTGAGTGGTGTGGCAGACAGATCCCTGGCCCTGGGGCCAAGAGGCTCTGAGCCACCATACCACCCCTTAGACCCAGCATCCACCTGGCCCTATGGTCCTGGACAGGCCATCCAATCCCAGCCACTTGCAAGAAGTAAAAAAGAAAATGCATTATATCTGACCACTCTCCCCCCATGGTCCATCCTCTCCTCCATCACTGACATACCCCTCTTCACCCTGTCCCCCACCTTCTTACTCCATTGAGTATATATGCTGTTTCCTCTCCTAGCCACCTCTGATGAGGGCAAAGATTCCCTCATTCCCCCTCACCATCCACCCTTCCATATCATTGTAATAGCTCATTGTAATAAAGAAAAATCTTATTATATGAAATATCTTGGCCTATTCTCCCTCTCCTTTTTCTTTCTCCCATTACATTTCCCTTTTTTCTATTGACTCCATTTTTACACCATATTTTATCTTCAAATTCAGCTTTCTCCTGTGCTTCATCTATACAAGCTCCTTCTACCTGCTCTGTTAATTGAGAAGGTTTATGAGTATTATTAGTGTCATTTTTCTATACAGGAACATATGCAGTTCATCTTCATTAAGTCCCTCATATTTTCCCCTTCTCCTCCAATCATTACGCTTTCGCCTGAGTCTTGTATTTGAAAATCAAACCTTCTGTTCAGCTCTGGCCATTCCAACAGGAACATTTGAAATTCCCCTGGTTCATTGAAAGTCTATCTTTTTCCCTGGAAGAGGACATTCAGCCTTGCTGGGTAGTTGATTCTTGGCTGCATTCTAAGCTTTTTTGCCTTCTGGTATATTATATTCCAAGCCCTAAGAGCTTTTAATGTAGTTGCTGCTAAGTCCTGTGTGATCCTGACTGCAGCTCCATGATATTTGAACTGTGTCCTTCTGGCTGCTTGTAATATTTTCTCTTTGACTTGGGAGTTCTGGGACTTGGCTATAATATTCCTGGGGGTTGGTTTTTGGGGATCTCTTTGTCAGGGGGATTGGTGGATTCTCTCCATATCTATTTTGCCCTCTGTTTCTAGGATGTCGGGGCAATTTTCCTGTAGTAATTCTTTGAAAATGATGTCAAGGCTCTTTGCCTGATCATGACTTTCAGGTATTGCAATAATTTTTAAATTATCTTTTCTAAATCTGTTTTCCATATCTTTTGTTTTTTTTCTTTTGTTTTTTCAATGAGATGTTTCACATTTTCTTCTAATTTTTCATTCTTTTGGTTTTGAAATATTGAGTCCTGATTTCTCATAAATTCATCAGTCTCCCTGAGTTCTATTCTTTGTCTGAAGGATTTGTTTTCCTTAGAGAGCTTTATCTCTTTTTCCATCTGGACAATTCTGCTTTTTAAAGCATTCTTCTCCTCAATAATTTTTTGAACTGTTTTATCCATTTGACCTAAGCTGGTTTTTAGCATGCTATTTTCTTCAGCATTTTTTTGGATTTCCTTGACTAGGCTGATGCTTTCATTTTGATGTTTTTCCTGCATATCTCTCATTTCTTTTCCAAGTTTTCTTCTAACTCCCTCATTTGATTTTCAAAGTCTTTTTTGAGTTCTGTCATAGCCTGAGCCCATTTTCTGTTTTTCTTGGAGTCTTTAGATGCAGGAGCTTGTGCTTCCTCATCTTCAGACTGAGTGTTTTGATCCTTCTTGGGCTCACAGGCAAAATATTTCTCAGTGGTGTTCTTCTTGTTTCTCTGCTTGTTCATTTTCCCAGCCTTAGCCTGTTTGGGGGGGTGCTTCCTGAGCTTTTGGGGCACTCCCACAAGGGTCTCAGTATGTGAGGCTCTGTCCTCCCTCCTGGTCTGTGAATGACGATATGCGCCCCCCTCTGCCATGGGGCTGAGGTGGGGGGGCCCTGCTGTTCTATGGGGGGGCCTAGACTGTGATCAAGATCTGAATGTGGTCAGAGCCCCAGAGTCCTGTTCCAGGGGCAGAGGACAGAGCTCAGCAGTCTCTCTCTCTACTCCCCTCCCTAGGTTCAATGGGCTCATGCCCTGGGGGCTCCACCTGCTTCTGTTTCCTGGATCTGGGCTGCCTTGACCACCAAGCTGTTGAGGAAACTGCTCGCTGTGTGCCCTGAAGGCTGGGCTTCACTTGCTCGCTCTGGCAGAGGTCCCCCCTGCTGTTCCCCCAATTTGTGCCCAGTGCTTCCTGGGGGCGTGGGTTAGGAAACTTCCCGGCTGCTGTGAGCCCCAGCTCCCAGCACCCTGGGACTGCCTCTGGGTGGCTGAAGTTCTTTCACTCTGGCGGGCCACCCCTCTGATGGGCAGCCCCTCCAATCCCGGGCAGCAGAGCCTTTCTGCTCTTTTCCAGGTTACCTTAAGTAGGAGAACTGCCTCACTGGGCCCCTCTCTGGGTTTTGTCTCTCAAAAATTTAGTTAGAGTCCTTAGTTTACAAGTTTTATGAGAGAGCACCTAAGACACAATCCTCTCTTGTCGCCATCTTGGCTCCACCCCCACCCCCCATATATATCTTTCAATAATGAATGTGAGATCATTGAATCTGATATTTGATAGCACTCTTCACATTTTTATAAGCAATGGCAGATTCAAATATATTATGATGAATATGACATCTATAGGAGTAAAGCATTGGTGCAATATAAATTCTGATTTTTCTTGCATGATGCATCTTTCACATTCCTTTATATTCTGCAAAATATGAAAAAATAGGTCAATATTTTAAAATATAGCAAATGATATAAACTAAGATGTGAAAGGAAAGAGAAATCTATCTAAAAGGGAGTGGCTTCCCTTTTCTGAGAACCTCTTTGTTTACAAATTGAAGAAAAGCTTAATATCAAAAATTACTTTTATCAAAAAATGCTGGTATGTCATAGGCTGGGAAGGTTATGGCAGCAATCATTTATTTGACAGAAACTGATTGAGTTTCTACTGCCTGATCACTGTGAGCTCTAACTTCATTTCATAGAATACATAAGAATACATCTAAGCAATAAATCCAAACATAATAAGCACAAGAAAATTTGAAGGAAATAAATTGGAAGACTATATAAATCTCAGAAAGTGCTGATAAATGTCTAGGTAAGGGTCAAAAAGTTAAGTAATCATCTTTTGTCCCTATCCTTTGTCCCTTGCCTTTTTTTTTTGTATATGGAGAGAAATTGTAGAATATGATAAAGAACTTGTGTTATAAATGAAACTGTTCTTTTCTTCTTTTGTATCTATCCATAACAAGACTTTGGTAGCATATGTGAAGGCCTAAGATATTCTAGGTGGATTACAATTGTTCAAACTCCTGAAAGGCACAATTCTCACTCAAGGAACTTAAATTTTGTGGATGTGGAACAAATGATGCCATTTCTTATTTTCTTTAATTTCTTTCCCTTTACTTCCCCCCCCACCCCATATTTATTTGCAAATGAGGACAAAACTTTTATGTGTAGCATAATTCTATTCCAAAAAGTTAAAAACACTTGACTATGAAAGTTAAGGGCAACTAGGTGAACCAAGGAATAGAACACCAGGTCTGGAGACTAGACCTGAGTTCAAATCAAGCCTCAGATACTTACTAATTGTGGGACCCTGGGTAAGTCACTTAACCCTGTTTGTTTCAGCTTTTGCTTTTGTAAATAGAGCTGGAGAAGGAAATGGCAGACCTCTATAATTTCTTTGCCAAGAAAACCCCAAATGGGATCAGAAAGAACTGGACATGCCTGAAATGACAACAACAAAAATGAAAGGTAAAGCCTTGTTGATGATGGTAGAGTTATCATACTAGTGGCAGTTCACCATCTTTCCTTGAAAATGATTCCCACCTGACCTGCATTCTCCCCGAAAAAGGGAAAAAGTAAACTAGGTATAACATCACTTTCAAGCCTGTTTGTCATCATCATGCATAAACATGTACATGCATACTCATTGCTGGGTTCTGAGTCATCAGGAAAGCTAAGCCTCCTCCCTCCAGTTTTTAAAACCCTAATTTCAACACTCAGACCATTTAGTACTTTGTCTGTTCAGTCTGAAATTGTTTACTACTGTAACTCTTCCCACTACACATTATAATAGATATCCAATATAAAAGAATCATTATTTTTAAATTATCTTTAAATGTGCTTGAAATGTTTAAAGAAAAAATAAAAAAGCATCATTTAACACAGATTTTAAATGAAAATGATAACTAATGTGTATAGACTTAAGGTTTACAAAGCATATTATATGTGTTATTTCAAAAATAACCCGGCAAGGTAGTTGCTATCATTATCCCCATTTTAAAGATTGGAAAACTAATAAAGTTAAGTGACTTGCTCAAGATCACAAGCCAACATCTTATGCAGGATTTTTAGTAAATTTCAAGAAAGAAGAAAGGAAATTGGTGACATATAAGCAAGTTACCAGTTATTTTGATTTATGAAATTCAATCATAGAGGAATATAGTTTGCAAAATTGTTTCAAATGTGTTTTTCATGATCTATAAAATGATAGAGTTAAATGCTATCTAGGGAAGAAAAAGAGATATGAATAATATAACAATTTAAAAGCTATGAAAATATGGTATTATATATGAATGATACTTACTATAATAATGATTCCACAAATTAAGAAGCATCATTAATTATCCAGTTTTCTTTATTCTGGAAGACTTATTAGCAATGCTTTTAAGCTTGGTAAATGATTGTAATTCCTACCAATTTTCCCTGATAATTAATTAATATCTAGTCAACCCTGATAGTACAAGGCAGGCATATTGATTCTTCTATTCCCCAAAGGGTATAAAAACAATCAAAGAATAACATATTGTTTAAATCTCTTCAGGGCATCACTTTGCTTTCTAACTTTTTGTTGTTTAGTGGGGGATCCCCATGAACTTTTTTTTTTAATTTCACTTATTTAAGGCCATGGGGTTAAGTGACTTGCCCAAGGCCACACAACTAGGCAATTATTAAATATCTGAGGCCAGATTTCAACTCAGGTCCTCCTGACTCAGGGCCTGTGCTCTATCCACTGCACCACTTAGCTATCACCTAGCTGTTGCACTCCCCCCATGGATTTTTTCTATGGAGTTTTCTTAACAAAAATACTGGAATGTTTTACCATTTCCTTCTTCAGTGTGTCCCAGTTTTACAGATGAGAAACTGAAGCAAATGAGGGTTAAGTGATTTGCCCAAAGTCTCACAGCTACTAAATATCTGAGGTTGGATTTTAACTCAAATCTTCCTAAATCCAGGCTTAGTGCTCTATCCACTGCCTCACCTAAGCTGTCCCTTCTGTGTGTTAGAAACAAATAATAGTGAGAGTCAGTGACCTGGTTGGAAAAAGTTTGAATTTAAATAGAATTTTAGAGTTGGAGATCATCTTTAGAGCTAAACTTAGCTTAATTGTTCTCAAAATTTTCCCATAACAGTAGAATCATTCAGTTTAAACAAAACTTTCAAGTTTTACAAAGCTTTATAAAATCCTTGAAGTCAAATCCATAAAAAATGATATGTTTATTAAACATAAAGTTCATTTAAAAGGGGGGAAATGGGATATTTTGGGATTCTTTGCAGTATAGTTTAAAAAGCATAGCTTTAGTTCACCCCTTTCATTTTACCCATGGAGTGAGCATCCAGTCTCTCCACTCTCAAATCCATACTTCATGTAGTTGCCAGGTTGCTATTCTAAAAGTACAGGTTTGACAGTGTAACTTCTTGAGAAATTCCAACTTCCCTTTCCCTCTAAGATAAAAACTCCTCTGTTTAGCATTTAATCTGGCTCCTGCTTAACTTTCCAGGCTTAATACACATGAATTCCCTTCACACACTCTCTGTTCCAGTCAAAATGGCCTACTTTCTGAACTCTGAATACAGTATTTCATCTCTCACCTCCCCACAGTCTCCCTGGCTTGGAATGTGATCCTTGCTGTGCCCTCCCCTCCAGCACCTCTCAGGACCCCTAATTCTCTTCAAGGCTCAGCCACCTCCTTCAAGAAGATTTTTCCAATTCCTCTGATTACTGTGCCCCACTACCCATCACTTCACATTTTTATATAGTCTGTGAGCATGTTGTCTTCCCCTAGTAGAATGTGAACTCCTTGAGGCCAAGAACTGTCTCATTTTTTAATTTATTTTCCTAATTACTTGCAGAGGGTCAGGTATATAGTAGGTACTTATTGGTTGGTGTCCTTCCTGCTCTGTGTGTCCAACTGATCAGACCTATAAGGAACTTGGAAGATTGGACAAAAATAGTCTATATGATCATTTGGAATGGAGATGTCTTTAAATTTGTTTGGTAGCTAGGAAGTAAAGAGAGTACAATGAACTGAGATCAGATTTGTAAAGGACTGTGTAGCTTTGCAAATCTCAGAGTGCTCTATAAGTGCTATTTATCATTTTTATTCTCATTATCCTGGAGAATGATTCTGAAGTTTTATAGATTTGATGAAAACATTCTGAATCTTTATAGATAAAGCATTGGATATTAATGATGTTTGTCTTCCATAATCTTTTGATGAAGGAAAAAATTCTCAATTAAAGTGATGAAAAAAAATCAATGCACTAGAATAAACACAACATATATTCCACTTTTAAGTTATGTTCAAAATGTCAATTTAATAGATTTATAGAAATATATTTAAATATTAAAAGTAAATATGTAAACAAAGTCATATATATGTTCACCTCTTAAAATACCTCGATTTCTTCTATAGTAAGGCAAAGTGAGAAAAAGAAAAGAAGATTGAAAAGATTTCAAAGAAAGATGAAAATAAATATAACTTCATTTTCAATAACCTCACAGACATTTTGGATATTATTTACTATACCTTAAAGAAAGAAAGAAATTTGGGGAGCTGACAATTAACTACTATCTCAAAGGGAGTCTCAAGGAGTCTGAGTGAGCGAACTGTCATGGATAAACAATTTGTGGAAAGCAGTCATCTTTGGAAACTATATGAGTCTCTGAGAGAACTAACAATTTGTTGATAACATGTACAATTAATTGCTACTGAAGAAAGCATCTGTGAGGGACTTAAAGAATTAATTGTGGGGCGGCTAGGTGGTACCTAGCCGTGTGGCCTTGGGCAAGCCACTTAACCTTGCCTTGCAAAAAAAAAAGAATTAATTGCTATATTTGAAAGAGACTAGAGAGACATTTTGAAAGAACAAAATTCAACTCTTAATTCTGTGGGGAAGACATCTTGATAAGAGCCTTGAACTGTCATCGGGAGAACAACCAGTTGTACATTTGTGGTTTCTGTGTTTTGGAGGCATCAGCAGTTATTGACATTGATTAAAGTGGACTGTGATGATAACCTAAGAATCAATATATTGTTGAAATATTTATATATGTGTGTGCAAATACACAGATAATAGCTTTGCCTTAATCTTACTGCTGATAAATTATATAGCCAATAACATTGATTCACTTAGCCAATGAGAGAAAGCTTATAAGTAAAGAGATTTTTCCTATTTTATAAAATGAGCTGATTAATGAATGAAAGAGATTTTGTATTTTTTGTAATTTATGAGGAAAATTTTAGAACATACTTCTTGACTAACTTCAGATGTAGTTGGAGAGAAAGAGAAGTAATAAGGTATAGCGGCAATAGCAGGCCCAGGAGTGACTTTTGGCTCCAGAGACGTATTGTTCTCACCTTACAGTACATACCCACATACTCTTCCATGGAGTTTTTACATGTGAGGCAGTAGAAAACAAAACAAAGCCAGGCTACACAAACAAACCGAACTATATGAAGAAAATAGGTCCTATATCTTATCATTTGGTCTAGGGAACTCAAACAGAAAAGAATTCAGAGACGGCTCCCTGAGAAGGTGACCTGTGTCACACAATCTGTGATACCAGTAGAAGTTAAACAGAGACAGCAGCAATCTCCATACAGCCATGGACTGCTAGAGGCTTGGGATTTTTTTTGAAGAAAATGTCCTTCTTAGGAGGCAACCAAAAAAATCATATGAAATCAAAAGAGACTAGCTTAATCATTGGGGATATAATGTTTTGAATTGAAATTCTGGGACATAACAAAGTAAATCTGGTTGCAGAGATTCTTCAGCCTCAGGGGATTTTTAAGGTCCAAGCAGGGAAGATGAGAGGAATCTTGCATATCTTTAGCACTTCTTCCCCCCTTACCCCCCACATCCTATCACCATTTCCACCCTTCCTTTGCCTCAACTAAAATAAATATTTTTTTTCATAAACCCATCACTGTTCCCCCCCCATCTCTCTCCAAAAGTAGGAAGTGATCTCTTTTTCCTCTGAAATGGAGTAATGGATAAAAGTCACAAAGAGGCAATTTTAAGCCTTATATAAGGAAAAACTTTTTAGCAATTAGACTATCTAAAAGTAGAAAAGGTTATATCAGAAAGTGAAGGGTTTCTCTAAGTGGAAATCTTCAAGCTTGTCTTAGTAGGGAATTCCTTTTGGATATATGTTAAATCAGATATTACTGAACTCTAAAATTCTGGGATTTTGGAAACTTTGTATCACTCTGTATTTTGATTGTATCCTATAATTGCACCACATCTAGGGTTTAGTTATTGAATATTCATTATATGATATTGCATATTTGGGGGCAACTAAGACACAATGGATAGGGTGCTGGGCCTGGAGTCAGGAAGGCTCATATTTGTGAGTTCAAATTTGGCCCCAGATTCTTACTAGCCATATGACCCTGAGCAAGTCACTTTATCCTGTTTTCCTTAATTTCCTCATCTGTAAAATGAGCTGGAGAATGAAATGACAAATCACTCAAATATCTTTGCCAAGTAAACCTCATATGGCACATAGAATGTTGAACAAAACTGAAAAGACTGAATAGCAAACTGCATATTTATGTATCTCAGCACTATTTGATATTACATCCCCCTGTTAAATGTCAAACTCAGAGAAGACAGAGACAAAAATCTTGATTATGTTTGTTTCTCTTTCAGGAATTAGAGTGCGCTACACAAAATAGGCACTTTCTAAATGCTTCTGAGTGACTCTCTCTCTCTCTCTCTATATATATATATACATATATATGTATATATATGTATATATATATATATATATATATATATATATATATATATATATACTTACACACACATATATGATTTCTAGGATGGCAAGCAGGAACATGGTCAAGAAAACTGTTGTTTGGATCAAGTATTAAGATTCTTCAGAACCTGGTACTAAATGAATGGATGAATCAAAAAACAACGGGTAGCCAAGAGAAGAGCAGGAAATTTAGACCAAAATGTCAAGATCTGAATCACTAAAACAATTCATAAGGCCTTTTCTGATTTCCTCATCTAAGTTATTTTGAATGTTATTTATTTTTATCTGTATTACCTTTTTTTACACCAACCAACTCCAGTTAATTAAGATCCTTGAGGCCAAGGACTATTTTTGTTTTCCTTTTTATTTTTGTCTTTGTATTCTTATTACCTAGCTCTGTTCCTGGTGAATAAAAAGCACTTGGCAGGTGTTTACTGAATTTAATTGATGAGGAAACAAAGGCAGGTAGGGTCAAAGAAAAAATAATAAAGGGTGAGACAAACTGCTTTCTGACAGCAAAGAATCTATTTAGACCAAGTCTACTGGAAACTGCCAGTGTCTTTAAAAATTCAACAGCATAAGGGACCCAGGACCCAAACTTAGTTGTGGAAACCCAGAAGGGATTTCCTTGCCTCAGACTGGGAGGTGGAGAAAAGAGGAGTGGAAATCAATGTTTATAATCCAGTCAAACCAATAAGCATGTATTTTCTTATTTTGATTTTTTTAAATAAAAAAAATTTTATTTTGAGTTTTACAATTTTTACCCTAATCTTGCTTCCCCCCCACCCCCACCCCCCACAGAAGGCAGTCCAACAAGCATATATTAAGAGCCTACTCTGTGTGTGGTGCTATGCTACCATTTAATGGAGGTGGGTACTTCGGGCTTGGGGCTGTGGCAATCAGAAAAGACTGGAGTGCTGAGATGCTGCTTCCCTGATTAAGTCTCATCATCTTTCCTCTCCCTTTCAGGTCTCTGAACCTGAAAGTGAGATGAGATTGCCTGTAACACTGATATTCATTGGGAATCAATGAATCTGGATGTTATGAAGGAATCGAGCACACAGGAACAAAGAGGGAGAAGAAAAGGAAAAAGAACAGAGCTGGGAAGAATCATGGATGTTTTTAGATTGGTTTAGTAAACTTTTGAAAGTGATGCAAAATATAAGATTTTAGCTGTTTTAGTATAGATATAGAGGGTGGTGGTATAAGTCATATGTTGGCAAGTCGTTGTCTCCTAATTGTGAAGGAAATTTACCACTGCTGCTAATTTTCAAAAGGAGAAGAAGCATTTTCTACCTATATCAGTCATGGCACCAGATTGTTGGTAATATGATCTCAGAAAGAGGAGTCAAGTTTACATAGCAATGAAAACTTAGACATTGTTGGCATGTATCTTATTGGTAAATACCATAAATTTTTCTAATTTTAGAGCAATTATACCATGTTAGAGTAAGAAGAGATGGTAAAAGTCATTCTAATGATCCATCCTAGGAGGAATTCATCATGTAATATCTCCCCTTATGACATTATTGACCATTGAGTTTTACTTAATGGAAACTTCTGGCAAATAAGGGAAGAAACAGGAATAAGAAGATTCACTCTAAATGCAGGGACTAGAGATATAGCCACTAGAATATTATAGAATCCAGAAGAGGTTTCAAGTCAGTTAAGTTCTAATTTTGCAGATGTGAAAAATAAAATTCAGAAAAGTTATAAGACTTGCCTAAAATCCTGATGGCAATAAAAAATCCTTATGACAGAAGTTGGAAAAGATGGCCTTCACCTTTCCAGTGGTATTGTACTTATGGAATATATGCCTACAAGGAATTTCTGGGATTCATGTCTTTTTTTTCATTGATAATGGTAAAAAGAGTTGGTGATGAAGATTATATGTATGTTCTTATATATCTCAATGTATTTGGAAAGATAATTGAAAATAATAAAGCAATACCTTTGAAGGCATTCAATTGTCCACAAGCAACTAAAGTTGTTAGATGGTAAGTATTATTTGTATAAAGCCTCAGTTAAATAGTTGGGTCACATAGTATTTCAGTGGGGAGTCAGCACTGACCATGAGGGGAAAGAAGAACCTTATAACTTCTATTTTCTAAACAATTATCTAGAGCAAAAGATGTTTCTGGGTGCAATAATTATCATTGGGAATCAGTGAAAAATAATGTAATAATCATACATTTCCTCAATTTCAATTTAAAACAGAAGGCCAAAAAAGATTAATCTGGTCTGAAGCCTCTGGTCAATAATGTCATAAGGGGAGATATTACATGATGAATTCCTCCTAGGATGGTTTGGACATGGTTGGAATAAGAAATGTATGGAGGTTTTCAAGGACTTGCTAGGATAGCTTCTTACTGCATATGTAGGTAGTGTCTTTTGTAGATATAAACAAGATTTTTGTGTTATATACACCAATAACAGCACTGGGAAATTGGTAGCAATTTAACCCTATAGGAATCAAAGCTAGCAGACACCTATTGCACCTGAGGATAAACAGTAAGACTCATTAACTAAATGGAGCTCTTGGCTTTGAAATAACTTGTCATTGATATATTTTAGGATTGTGAGCACAGCAGGGAGCACAGAAGGACATAAATCCACTTATTAATATTCTGACAAGCACTAACTTGGATGCTGCCAGCCAAAAAAAAAATCTAGTGAATGTGGTACCAGTAATAGTTTTGGCTAACTATGTATTACCTAGGCTACTGACTCCATGTGTCAGAAACTTTGGTGATTCTCATGAAAGGGGCAGAACTGATTTATGGCATGGAGGAAGGCAGGGCACAACAACACACGGCTAAGAGTCTTGGACTTCCTCTGGAGAATGTATACTTGCTAAAAGTAAATATTATTGAGCTGGACAAACACACCCTGAACCCTTGCTCTTAGATATTTGGTGGCAAACAACTGATGAATGAAGATCTATCAATTAAAAAAATGATATGGACAAAGAAGAGAGAAGGATTTTCTAAGCTTAGGAGCTTTGTAATGGAGTATTACTGATTCTACATGAGGTATAAGAAAGCAGTTGATGCCATGAAAAACCTAGCAATCCATGGCCATAAAAGGATTACATGATGATTTTGGATACTTGGACCAAGACAAAATTGTCTCTAGGGAGAAGGAAAAAAAGATAAGCAACAACTTAACAGTGATAGATGACTTCACCCAGTATACACAATCCTTTCTAAGTTAGGAACCAGATTCTATAATAGCCAATGTGTTAAGGGAAAAGGTTTTTGTTTGGCATGGCTTTTTTGACAGTATGAAGGTTAAGATTTTGAGAGAAAAATTTCTCAAGGAGGAATTACCACGGAAGTTCAGAAGTCTAAAACTACAATATTAATGACCATATGGTAAAGTGGCCATGGCCATGGCATAGAAGTTCAACCTTCAAATCAGAAATACCCAGATTTATGTTCTGTCCATGAAACATACTATCTATGTGATCATAGGCAAGTTACTTAGAATCCCTGTGCCTCAAGAAGCTCTTTAATACAGTAAACTACAGACAAGTGCTTACTTCAATCATGGAAGGTGTTTCTAAATCAGAAATTCCCCATGCTATTGAAATCACAGGCCAAAGTACACTCATACTCATACAAACACAAACACAAATACACTCACACAAAACTACACTATTTCATTCTCAAAGAGATTTCCAGAATGATTTAATCACATAACAGTTCTACATTCTAGAAATACTAAAGTTTAAGCAGAAAACTAGACAGAGTTAATAAATGGCTTTTCTTAGACATGATTTCAATCTTACTAGAAAAACACTGACTACTTCATACTTGGGAGGATTTGGATAAAAGCCCTGTCTTCAAGTGCTTTGCAGTTTCAAGAGACAGAGAAGTTTCAGAGGCTCCCTTGTTGGAGAGATCAGCTTAATGAGATCTATTGCTTTATCTGTTGCCTCAGTTTAGAAAAGCAAGAAGAGCAAGCAACAGTATGATGGGCCTATCATTCAGGGAAGAGAGAATTAGAGTACCTAGTTGATATTTTGCAAAAATAATTCAGTACAGTGGAAAGAATGGGATTTCACCTCATGTTCTCACCATACCAATGCTTTGGTCATTCTTTTGCCAAATATGATTCTAATTTCCAGATCGTTTGTTCTGACATTGTTTATTTTTTCTTTTATTCTGCTTGGCCTCCGTTAAATATTTTGTTATTACAAAGCAAGTTCCTTAACTTGGCTACTACCTTGGTACAAATTGAGTTTATCACTTAGAAGTTTCTAGCTGAGGTTAAGATGGGGACTTGACAATTCATAGCCATATGAAAAAATGCTCTAAATCATTAGTTATTAGAGAAATTCAAATTAAAGCTTCTCTGAGGTACTGCCTCACACCTCTCAGATTGGCCAATATGACTAGAAAGGATAATGATCATTGTTGGAAGGGATATGGGAAATCTGGGACACTATTACACTGTTGGTGGAGCTGTGAACTCATCCAACCCTTCTGGAGAGCTATTTGGAACTACGCCCAAAGGGCACCAAAAATGTGCATACCCTTTGACCCAGCAATACCACTACTGGGTCTATATCCTGAAGAGATGATGAAAAAGGGTAAAAACATTACTTGTACAAAAATATTTATAGCAGCCCTGTTTGTGGTGGCAAAGAATTTGAAACCAAGTAAATGTCCTTCAATTGGGGAATGGCTTAGCAAACTTTGGTATATGTATGTCATGGAACACTGTTATTCTATTAGAAACCAGGAGGGATGGGAATTCAGGGAAGCCTGGAGGGATCTGCATGAACTGATGCTGAGTGAGATGAGCAGAACCAGAAAAGCACTGTATACCCTAACAGCAATATGGGGGTGATGTTCAACCTTGAAGGACTCACTCATTCCATCAGTACAACAATCGGGAGCAATTTTGGGCTGCCTGCAAAGGAGAGTGCCATCTGTATACAGATAAGGAGCTGTGGAGTTTGAACAAAGTTCAAGGACTATCCCATGCAATTTAGAAAAAACACAGATATCTTATTGTCTGATCTCTAAGGATATGATTTCTCTCTCATCACACCCAATTTGGATCAAGGTACAACATGGAAACAAAGTAAAGACTGACAGATTGCTTTCCTTGGGGGAGTGGGGGAAGGGAAGTAAGATGGGGGGGGAAATTATAATAATATCTTTAATAAAAATTAATTAAAAAAAGATGGAGACTTGAATCAAATGAAAAAATTATTTGACAAACATAATCCAAAGTGAACCCAGTAATCCTGATGAACTCAGAGATGAGTGGTAGTCAGATTCTAAAGAAGCTCCAGACATACAATATCTCTAGCTGTCTAGTCTATTTGCATATGCCACAATACTTTAAATAGTAGGGAAATCACCTACCTTCCCAATGCCCCATGTCTCTAAGACACTGAACTACAGACCTATTGCTGATCAGCATTATGGAAGGTATTTCTAAATTAGGAATTCCTCACCGGTGAAATCATAGGCTAAAATAAACACTCCAAAAGTATACCAGACCATCTTCAAAGAGACATATTTGCTTGGATTGTTTTGTAGACTTGGTATGTCTTAAGTTCCCTCCTCTTTTAAAGCTCAACTCAATATCACTTCTAATGTAAAGCTTCTGGTGATCCTGGTTGGTAACAATCTTTTCCTCTGGACCTCATATTTATTTTGTTTTGTAACTCTAATGTACATATTAAGTAATTTATATATTACCACTCTTTGTGTTTCATCACTCTAGATGACTGTAAGCTCCAAGAAGCCAGGTTACTAGACTTTTAATAAAAGTTTATTAAATGATTATATTAAGAAACTAAATCTAACAGAAAAGGTTATAGTCATAAATCACTTACCTCTAAAAGAAAAAAGCCCCAAAGTAAATAGCTTCCTTTCTCACCACTACTAAAAAAAAAAATCCAATGAAATGACAAAAAGCTAGTGGGTTGTTTGTCAAGATTTTTTTCTAATGAAGAATGAAAAAATTCAATATATGCCCTGGGAGTTCTAGGACAAATTCTACTACTATATGTAATGTTTACACAAAGATTGTTCCAATAAAGAGAACTGAATAAACTTTTATAAGCTACAAGAACTTTAGACTGAATAGAAGAAAAATGGTAGCTCTCTTCCTGTTCTGTACATGCAACCCTGTGATTCTGTGGGTTTGGGGGTTCCTTATACATGAAGCCTAACACCAAATCAATCAATACTAGCAATTATGGCAGCAGGGGTGGTTGACAGTGCCCTCTGGGCAGCTGGCCTACTTTACACTCCCCCACACTGAAGGCTGTCACTACATTTAAAGTACTGTACTAAACATTAGCAAGGGGAACAGAGTGTTTCAGGAGACTTGTAACAGGATATAAACAATGACTCTTTTGAAAGAAAAAAAAGATGGACAACAGGGTTGAGACAACAGAAAATTTCAAAGTACAGTGATAACAGCAGGAAATTGCATCTGAAAATATGCATTCATCTTCATATACATAAATAAAATGGTCTATGTGAAGCAGAAATTTTCTTTCACATTTTCCATTAATGATATGAGAGCAAGCTAGAAAAAATAAAGGGTTTACCACAGAGTTCTTAGCAATAGGCTCTTTTTAAAACCAAGAAAGAGGAGGAAATGTACCTGAAAGAACCTTCTCTTGCCTCTATGCCAGAGACATGTTTGAAGGGCTTTTTTTTATTGTTACTTTATGCATTTAAAATATATGTTTATGAAAACAAAATCTCTTGAGTCTTCTTAACCTGCCTTACAAGGTTTGAGATATTCACTTGGAAGGAAACAAAACCCTTTTTATTTCCTGGATTAAATCCAATCCCTTTAACTGGGTGAAAAGAATCAAGATAAGAAAATTTCTTGCCAAAGAAAACAGAGAGAAAGCTTTCTTGTGTTTTGCCAAAGAGAGAGTGTGTTATGAAGGGGAAAAAAATGACCTGCTAAAAGTTTTTTAAACAAATAAAAATAATAGCAATTGGTCTTAGAATAAAAAAAAGTAAATCTTAAATCCTGTATGAACATTAAGACATCAAAATCATCTTATATTCATGTTCAATAATGCCCCATAATAAGAATAAAATATGTAAGAGCCAGAAAGTTTTAATTTCAGCATATATACATTGGTCAGACCTTAATTGGAGCATTGCATCCCACTTAAGCTCACTGAATTGGAAGAGGTCCAAAAGAGGAAAAAAAAAAGTTTGGAGGGTTGGGCAGAAAAAAACAAAATAGAACAAAAACTTATCCAAAACTACCTAGGACTTCAAATAATGATGAAAAATCTTTAGGACTATTCAGGAAAAACAAAAGACTAAGGTAATGATGCAGATTTCAAACACATGGGAAGGACTTTTAGGAAAGTTGACTAAATAATCTCCATTTCTAAAGAACTAAAAGCTCAGATGGTAAAAATATCCTAAAAATTTAAGGATGTATGATACAAATTGATAAATGAAGCTGTAAAACATTCATTTTCAGACAGCTCTAAGAATGAAATGACCTTTTATTTCCCCCTCCCCCTTTTTTGTTTTTGCTTCTGTATATCCTTCTGCAGATGCAGAGAGAATCCTTACAACCATGAGCACAGGCCCTTAAACCCTGATCAAAGGAAAAAAGTGGTTCATGAACTCTCAAAAGCTGAGGACCTCTGTTCTCTATTAATATTTCATTCCATCAAGTATCAAATTCTGTGATTCCATTATAATTGTTTTGTAAATCATACTAAGAATTACATTTTGTTATTCTGGCATGTTTTAAGATGAAGTTTAATTTAAAATTTTGTTTAATGAAGTATTGTAAAGTTGGATGAAAAAAATTGATAGATAATTATTGAACTAGCATTTACTTGGGTGTTGGAGATTCAAATACAAGAAAGCAAGATGGGCCCTGCCCTCAAGAAGTTTATAGTTTTTTTGGGGGGGGGAAGCACAAAAAAGAAAGCTAAAAAGTTTTGAAGGTCCTATGAAGTGGCTAGGCTGTTACTTGGGAATCGAGGGCTCAGGCAAGATAAAATAAAAGCTGAAAAATACTTATTCATATTAACCAGGCTTAGAGGGCCTGGTGACTCATTAATCCATGCATCTATTCAAAAAATACTTATTTCACACCTATTCTGTGTAGAGAACTACTAGTGAACTAATAAAAATGCAAATCTGAATTAATCTGTGTATCACTTAGTAAAAGAGTTGTTGAGAAACTAAGCAATCATCAGTTTAGGATGGACAACAAGGGGGAGGACAAGTTTTTAAAAAATGTAAGGGATTTAAATTAACTTATCCTTTCTTAAGAATTACCCAAGCTTGAAGCAGGAAGGAAGCAAGGAAGAGATGGAAAACATCATTAAAAACAACTAGATAATTTTGATTACATCAAATTAAAAAGCTTTTGCACAAACAAAACCACGGTAACCAAGGTCAAAAGAAATGTAGTAAATTAGAAAACAATTTTTACAACTAGTATTTATGACAAAGGACTCATTTCTAAAATATATAGAAAACTAAGTCAAATTTATAAAAAAAAAAAGCCATTCCCCAACTGACAAATGGTCAAAGGATACGCAAAGGCAATTTACAGATGAGGAAATCAAAGCTATCCACAGGCAAATGAAAAATTGCTCTAAATCATTACTTATTAGAAAAATGAAAATTAATGCGTATTTGAGGTACCACCTCACACCTCTCAGATTGGTCAATATGACCAGAAAGTACAATGATCAATGTTGGGAGGGATATGGGAAATCTGGGACACTAATGCATTGTTGGTGGAGCTGTAAACTAGTCCAACCTTTTTTGGAGAGCAATTTGGAATTATGCCCAAAGGGCAATAAAAATGTGCATACCCTTTGATCCAGCAATACAACTATTGGGTCTATACCCTGAAGAGATCATGAAAAAGGGCAAAAACCCTCACATATACAAAAATATTCAAAGCAGCCCTGTTTGTGGTGGCAAAGAATTAGAAATTGAGTGAATGTCCATCAACTGGGGAATGACTGAACAAATTGTAGGATGTGTATATCATGGAACACTATTGTTCTATTAGAAATCATGAGGGATAGGATTTCAGAGAAGCCTAGAAAGACTTGTATGAACTGATGCTGAGCAAGATGAGCAGAACCAGAACACTGAACATGACAGCAACATGGGAGTGATGATCCACCTTAATGGACTTGCTCATTCCATCAGTGCAATAATAGGGGCAATTTTAGGCAATCTGTATCTAGAGATACCATCTGAATCCAGAGAAAGAACTGTGAAGTTTAAACAAAGACCATTATTATCTTCAATTAAAAAAAAGTTCTTATGTACTACATAATTTTATTACCTCTAATATTTTATTTTTTTCCTTAAGGATATGATTTTTCTATCAACACATTCAATTTTGATCAATCTATAGCATGGAAACAATGTAAAGGATTATCAGACTACCATGGAATATTTAAATATATATATATATTTCTGAAGCTTTCTGATGTCTATGTATTATTAACATATAGAAACACCGATTTTGTAATGCAAAAGCCTTTGGGTTTATTTTGCTAAGTAGGTTATCCAGGGGCAAAGGGAGAAGTTATGCAAGGCGTCCTGGGGTAGTCCTGATATTAACTTTAGACAAATAACATAAATCCTACAGGATGTCAATATTTTCTGTAAAATGGGAGGGCGGGATGAATTAGAGAGATCTCAAAGATCTTTTTCCATTTCCAAAATTCTATTTTCCATCATTGCCTCTCTAGATTTAATTGCATTATGAAATACTTTCCAAGTGCCCCACTGCTTTGACTTTTTCCTCTTTTCTCCCACACATACTTCTCCAGTCTCCAAACAATCTTTCAAAAGCACTGACCAAATAATTCTTCCTAAAGCACCACTCTGATTGTGTCTGCTTTAAAATTTTAACTCCCCATTGCTTAAAGAATAAAGAATAAATTTCCATTCCTTGCATTTGAAGCCCTCAATTTACAATCACATGTTCTATGGTCTAGAATCTAGATAAGCCGGGCTGTTATATCTTTCTGTTCTTATATTGCTCTTTCATTTTTGCCTTACAATCACATATCTGGAATGAATTCCTTTCCCTTTCACCACCCATTCCCATGTCCTACTGTTGAAGTATTTCACATTTATGGAAGTTGTACTTGAACTAGCCTTGAAAGATGAAATTCAATAGAGAGAAATGGCAGTGGTGATTCAGGTGGATTCTTTCCAGCTACCAACAACTCCAATAAAAACCTTCTCCCTCCTCAAATATGCCAGAACTTTGGACTCAGATTTTCACTTACTTCACTTCCCTGTATAAAATAGTTCATAGATTCAATTTTATAGATGTCTTTCAAAGCAAGTTTTTTGAAAGAGTCCTGACATATTTGTTTATCTCCTAGGGGATCTTGCACAGTGCATTTTTTTGTATTACATTAGAAAAAAAAATTCTTTTTTTGGAGTGAATGCTTTTCCAAACTATCTCCAGCTTCTAAATTTCTAATCAAATGTTGATTTTGAACTGTTATTTCTGAAATTTTCTGCTTCCTATGTAAAAATTTAGAAAAATATTTAATTTGTCTCTAAACTTTTTTGGATATAGTTATCAGATCACTTCATTTCTGCATTTAAAAAATTCTCTTTTAAAGTGTGTTAAGCTGTGATTAACCCAAATGCTATCAGACTGAGCCTTTAAGGCTGGGAGATTTTTAATTTAATAATTAATATAACATAGGTATTGACTTAAAATCATTAAGGTAAAGATAATAATACTTAAAGTTTGAGTTAAGTATCTACTTAAGATTTATCAGAATTTCTGGGTAATTTTCTTAGCCTGCCTGATACTAGGCAGCAGAATTGAAAGGAATTGACTTTTCCCGACTTAAATCCAAGATATCTGTAAATACCTTGGGAAATTCCTTAGGAGAGCATGGTGTGAGTTGGTTAGAAAAGAAACATCTTGAGCTAAGGGATTTTGCTACCAGGTTGACTCGTTGTAGATGTGGTTCTGACTAACAAAAGATCTGAAATGTATTATTATTAGCTCTATGCAAGAGTCATCTCACCAGAGAAAACTATCACTTTTTAGAAAGAATTCCTACAATGCCATGGCTGCAGCAACTTAAGCAAAATAAGGCTATACTACAGATAGGTGAAAAGGATCACCTGGTTAGGTATTTAGGGAGATAAGGGATGCCTTGGAAATGAGTAAATGATACAAATCAGAACTTGATTTACTAAGATCTAAGAAAATTTAATAATGCAGATTAAAATTTTAAAAATGTTGCACTTTTTTTGAGAACTGCTGTTAGAAATTTACCAGTACATCCCAATAAATGACAACAGAAGTTTTTCTGGGTAGCTTTGTAAAAAGAGACAATGCATAGCTATTGGTTGGTTCTTATTCCTCGTTATTGAAGACCAAAATGACATCACTATGTTTGAGACAAATTACAGTGTGTCCCACTGTGGCTGATCAAACTAAGAGGAGCTTGGAATGCTCTACCACAGACTGTTGATCTGACCAAGGCCTTTGATACCATCAGTCATGAAGGCAGAGCTATTATAGTGGAATAACAAGTTTCTGGGAGATGGGCTGGGCCTTGGTCAGGCCTAATGGTTCCTGCTCAGAATATAAAGAGACACATAAACTGTTTAACATTTAACTAAAAAGAGTCTTACTAAATAGCAGTGAAAGTATTCAGGATAGTTACAATACTGATATATTTAGAAGCACTCCCTTGCCTCCCCATTCACCAGCATTACATATATATATATATATATATATATATATGTTATATATATATGTATATACACACATACACACACACACCTGAGGACCCTCTTTCTTTACTGGGCCTTTTATAATAGCTTACTAGGAAACCATATCAAAGATTCACACCTTAGTCTTCATGACCATTAAATCTTGAAGATACTTTTCATTTTCCCCATAGGGGAAAATCTAGCTTAACCTACCTGAAGCAGATTCCTACCATACCTGCTGTGATGTAAGGCAAAGATCAAAGATCAGGAGTTGTTGGGAGTCAAGGGGTGGGTAGGGAGGATGGTGGCTAGAGGAAAGTGTGACCTCTCATCAGTCTGAGAATCTACAGGAGGCTGTACCTCTTTATATAATGGGGGATTTTTCTTGGTTTTATTGACTTTACTATTTTGTCATTTTGCTATTTTATTATATTCCTAGTTCTTGATCTGTTGCTAGAGAATAAACTGGAGGTTTAAGCTGTATTAGTTTTACTATGAGTAGTTAAAATAAACCACCCTGAAAATTGGGTAAGAGCTTATCTGTGCTACACATGATTTCGTGTGTCCATTTTTACCAATGGTGCATCATCATCATTATCATCATCATCATAATATTATTATAGCTAGCATTTATACAGAACTTTAAATAGACAAAGCCCTTTATAAACATCTAATTTTATCCCCAAAACAACACTATGAGACAAGTGCCATCGTCCCCATTTTACAGATGAGGAAACTGGCAGTGATTCCAGCTTGCCCTGGATCATATAGCTACTAAATTATCTCATCTCAGATCTTCTGACTCCGGAACTAGTGATATATCCATTGTATTACCTAGCTGTTTTCAAATTCCAGACTCCCTAAGGAATCCATTTTAGGCCATAGTTTTTGGGCAGCAGAGATATAACAAGCCACAATAATCATCTATTAAGAACACTATTGGGGGGGGTGGCTAGGTAGTGCAGTGAATAGAGCACCGCCCTCGAGTCCGGAGTACCTGAGTTCAAATTCGGCCTCCGAACTTTCTAATTACCTATCCGTGTGGCCTTGGGCAAGCCACTTAACCCCATTGCCTAGCAAAAAACCTAAAAAAAAATACTATGATCCAGGCATTGACCTTAGTCATGGGGCTGCTTTAATAAATACTTTAAATATATAAAAATAAATGCTTTAAACATATAAAGAGACAAAGATGTGTGCTGGATGCAGCAAGGTAGAAATGCATCAATTTCAGCATTTTCCAGAACTACTTTATTGAAACATCTGGTTTGTCTTTCTGCCTCAAATCTCTCCCCATACCAAACTATGCTCCAATTTGCTAATGTTCCTAAATATATATATATATATATATATATATATATATATATATATATATATATAATTTTTTTTCAAGGCAATGGAGTTACGTGGCTTGCCCAAGGCCACACGGCTAGCTAATTATGAAGTGTCTGAGGCCTCATTTGAACTCAGGTCCTCCTGACTCCAGGGCTGCGACAATTGATGTTCCTAAATCGCACCTTCAATTCAGGGCTCCCTATCTCCTCCAGGATCAAATATGAAATCCAGGTCGGCTTTTAAGGGCCTGGCGGGGTCCTCCCCCCGTCAACCTCCCCCTTGGTCCGGTCCTCCCGCCCGTCCTGGGCTGGTGCTGCGCCATCCTGCCCGCCCGTGCCCCCTGCAGAATGCGGTCCCAGTTTTCCTGCGGCCCGGGTCCCGCGTTTAGCTCCAGGGGCGCTCCTTAACTCAGGTGTAACTCAGGCGTGGGGCCGCTCACGAAACCTGCCACCCGGGCTTTAGGGCCGCCGCCTCGTCCTTAGGCCACGGGTGATGCTGTCCGGAGTGGGCACAACTAGGCGGGCACTCCAGCTCCGGCCCCCGGCCCGGGTGGAAGGCGGCCCCGGCGGCCCCCTCCTTAGTCGGAACAAAGTTGGCGGAGGCCGGACACCTGCGGTTTCGGGGGAGCGGCCCGGGCGGGGGTGTTAGCGAGCCCCGGAAGGAGCCCCATTTCCTGGGGGCGGGAGGAGGCCGCTCCCCTCCTCCACCCTCGGGGTCCCCCAGTCTCCGGGGAGCTGCAGCGGGGGCCCCGGGGCGGAAGGGAGGGCGGGGCCCGGCGGCGCGGGGCGGGGCCGGGCGGGCCGATCGAGACTCGGGCCGGGGGGAGGAGGGCGAGCTGGCTCCGGCTCCGGCGGCGGAGTTTCCGGCGCGCACCCCCGCCTCCCGGGGGCCGTGGTCTCGCCCGCCCCCGCTGCCATGTTGGATCGTGCCGCCGCCGCCGCCGCCGCCGCCGCCGCCGCCGCGGAAGAGCTGGCGGAGCCCGGAGCGTAGCGCCGTGGCCGCGGCCTCGGGGCGGACTGCGGCACCGCGGCGGCCGGGAAGCCCTCTCCTCCGCGCGGCCCGCCGGGAGGCCCCGCCCGCGCCCGGCCCTCCTCCCCTCCCCCGCGGCCCAGCGCGATGCTGCGGCTCTGACGGCGCCGCTCCCCGCCCCGGCCCTGCGAGCGGGAGACCCGCCGGAGCAGCAGGACCAGGCAGCCGGAGCAGCAGGACCAGGCAGCCGCCGCCGCCGCCATGAGCAGCAGCCAGGCGCCGCCGCAGCAGCAGCCGCCGCCGCCGCGGAGGGTCACCAACGTGGGCTCGCTGCTCCTCACCCCGCAGGAGAACGAGGCGCTCTTCAGCTTCCTCGGCAAGAAATGCGTGGTGAGTGGCCGCTCGGGGCGCCGGCCCTCGGGGAGGGGGCCCGGCGCCGCCCCGCTGCCCTCCTGGGCTGCAAACTTGGCGAGGGCGGGTGGGGGAGGGGCCGGCCCCGCCGCAGCCCCCGCGGGCCCCGCCGCCCCGGGCCGGGCCCCGCCGCCCCGGGCTTCCCGGGCCAGGCCGGCGGGGGCGGGGAATGGATGCCGCCCGCCTCGCCGCCATGCGCACTGGGAGCTCGGGCCCCGGACTTGCGGGCTCCGAGGAAGCGGGGTGGGGGTGGGGCGCGGCGGGCCGGGCCGGGGCACCTGCCTGTTCGGGAGGGTCCGGGTGCCCGAGGCCCGGGGAGACCCACGCGCGCGGGCTGAGCTTCCAGGGGCGCGTGGATCGGACACCAGGGTTGGAGCCTCCGGGCGTTTAAGGGTCCTCGCCCTGGTGAAATGTTTACTTCGTGTATAATGTCATTAGTAAAAGTATTCACAAAGTCGTCCCACGGACTCTAGGAAAGCGAACATAAAAATTCTAAGGGAAGATAAAACTTTTTTTTTTAGTGTTGAATAGGTGTCAGGTGCTTTTTACCCAGCGATTGCCGGGGCGCCTAGGTGGCGCAGTGCTTAGAGCAGGAGGCCCCGAGTTCAAATGCGGACTCGGACACTTAGTTTTGACTTAAACTTGGCCGAATCTTGCCAAAACCAAAATAACTCCGCTAGGTAGGTTTATTGTTTGTATTGTCACCCCATATTGCAGTTCAGGAAACTTGGGTTGAAAAGGTTTGCCCAAGATCTCACAGCTAAGTGAGTGTCTGAGATCTGACACATTCCTAACTCTAGGCCCAACCCTTGAACCACCAGTTCCCTCCCAGGGCATCTATAAGAATCCTGTAAGAAGCGCTGTAAGGACCCTAGAGTACCACTGCCCTGTGGAGAGATTTGGAATTGGGGGGGGCGGAATCATTCAGAGCTAATAAATGAATTACTTCTGAAATTTCATCAAAATTTAAGAATTTGGGGGGGGGGATCATCCAGAGCTCAATAATGAATTACTTTTGAAATTTCATCAAAATTTAAGAATTTGGGGGGGGGGGAATCATCCAGAGCTAAATAATGAATTACTTCTGAAATTTCATCAAAATTTAAGAATTTGGGGGGGGGGGAATCATCCAGAGCTAAATAATGAATTACTTTTGAAATTTCATCAAAATTTAAGAATTTGGGGGGGGGGAATCATCCAGAGCAAAATAATGAATTACTTTTAAAATTCCATCAAAATTTAAGAATTTGGGGGGAATCATCCAAAGCTAAATAATGAATTGCTTTTGAAATTTCATCAAAATTTAAGAATTTGGGAGGAATCATCCAGAGCTAAATAATGAATTACTTTTGAAATTTCATTAAATAATTACACTTGTTACAGAGGAAGTACATTTTCATGTCACATTCATTTAGACAGGAAGGGAAATAATGTTTGTATGCCAGTATACTAAGTAATTACTATGAGGTTGTCTTTGCTGTTTACTGTTTGCTACCTCTTCCAGTTTCAGAAAATGACTGATTTGGAAGGACACTGAACAATTTACTATAGAAAGATAGGGCATTGCAGTAGCTGAAGTAATGGACTGATAGATAAATTGTTAAATTATTCTTTGTCACGTCCTTCAATATCAGACAATTAGCTTTTCATCTTTCCTAAACAGCCCTATGTTATACCTCTCTCCTTTGCATAGAATTCTGTTCAATTCAAGAAACACCAGGATAAATTGACAGAGGAACATCTTTACCTTCAAAGAGAATGTAGGGTGATAAAGTATGAATACTCAAGAGTAAAGTACAAAGTAATTTGAGGAGGTAGAAAACCTTAATAAATGGGATTGTCATGAAGATAAGCTTTGAAAGATGAAGAGAATTCTGAGAGGTGATTCTAGCCATGGGAAAATGGCTTGTACATATGGACAGTGAAATATGGAATGATGAGTTCGCAGAACAACTACCTAATAACTCAGTTTATCAAGAACAGAGTGCTAGAAGGGGACAATGAAGTGCATTAAGTCAGTAGCCAGAATTTGAAGGATTTGAAAAGTTAGATAGGGAGCTTTTATTTTATCCTTGTTCATTGTTATTATCTTTGTTTCCTTAAAGTGATTGGAAGTCATTGAAAGCTTTGGAGCCAAGGGGTGAGGAATTGAAGTGAAATATTTTTGTTTGGGGGAAAAATTATATTTTAGACTCTTTTGCTGAATAATTGGATGTATTGCTTTATCCATAAGCAGTATTTGCATTTCAGCATGTTGGAAATTCACTGGAGTAAAAGGACTGGATTTGCTCTAGGTTAAGGGTATTGCTATATTGTCTGTGGTTGGTTTGAGTTATGTGTATAAGGCTTTGTGAAGGGGATAAATCTTCATTCTATATCTGAAAAATGCTTTTAAGTATACTGATAGATTTAGTAGTGTTAATGGACTTTCCCCCCCTTAACCCTTGTTTTTAAAATAAGAAAGTGTGTTTCTGGTTAATTTTTGAAACCATAGTTTAAATTTTCTAATAAAGAAAAAATCCAAACAAATTCTAAATTAGAATATCTGTCTCTGTTTTAGAATAAGTAATAACTGCTTTCATGTAGTTGAATCTAGTTTCAGGTTTTTGTATGTCTTTTTCTGGACCTTTTTTTGGTGGTGATGGTTTTATTTTAATTGGTGCAGGTAACTTCCAGCGAAGAAACTCAGTCTAGCAATGCAGATCACCTATTTATAGTTTTATAATTTATAGTTTTAGAGAGGTGACTGGGGACATTGAGTTAAGGAGACTATTCATCCATGATTACAACACTCTTGTGTCAGAGGTAGGATCCTGACTCCTGACCTGGCTTTCTGTCTCCTGCTCCCCTTCACTGCCTCTCTAAAAACAAAATTAAAACAACTAGAAAAACTTTTTTTAGAAAAGAGTTATTGTAAATTTTCTAAGTGGAGCTGAATATGCAAAACCATTTACTGAGAGGACAGGGCAAACCTTGAGCACTGCAGCTGGCTGTCTCACTTTGTCCTTGTTTTAATCGATTTAACTCATCTCTTCCAAGAAACTTTCCTTGGTTAAGATTATACTGTTCTATTCCTTAGCATGTGTGTACACTGGGAAGTTGGCTTTGTTCCTTTTTAACTTATTTATTTTATCTAATTCTTTATTAACCTCCCAAATTAGCAGAAAGTACGCATCCTTCTCTGGGTTTCAGGATAATTTTAGTTTAATATTTAAGACCGGAATGTTTAGAGCTGGAAGAGACCTTAAAGATAATCTAGTGCAAGGTAAGATCCAGAGAGGTCATTAAGTTGCTAAGCATCAGGCAGGCAGAATTGGTCTGCTGATCAGTTTCCTTTTCCATAATACCAGAGCCTAAATGCATAGACAATACTTGGTAATAGTTGTGAGTAAAAATTACTGCTCTTATTCTGATTTAGTCTTTAATCTGTCCAGTCAGCTCTTCCCTCCCTTCTTTAGATTAACCTTTATACACATATCTCATTATAGCATTTCTGTGCTTAAAAAAAAAACCAAACCACAAAAACTAAGGGCTCCTTAAGTGCCTCATCAAAAGTCCTCCAACCCAGCCAGTCAGGTTTGCACCCTAATATTTAATTTACTTTTGTACCTCCTCCACACTGAACTACTTAACTGTTCACTGAATATGAGCTTTTTTGCCTCTCTTCAGGAAGTGAATGTGTCTAACTTGGGGGGGGGGGCACTAGAATGAGTCTAATAAGGGGATGTGACAAACCTTAATCTTGGTTATTGTAACTATCTCTCCTGCTAGGATAAAGTGTTAATTTTCCCCAGGTTCATTTTTGAGTTGATCTGAGCTGTCCCCTTAACCTTCAGAATCCCCAATTCCCCTCTATTGAAGTCTTGTCTTTGGTTCAAGATTCCATTCACCTTGCCAAATCTTCCTTAAAGTCTTTTGTGTCACCTTTTTGGATTTGTATCCCATTTTACTTTTTGCTGTAGCTTTTAACATTTTTTGTTTACTCTCTCCTTTATTGCATTCAGCTCCACAAACATTTAAGTATTTACTATGTGCTAGGTTCTGTGTAGTCTTAATAGTATGCTAGATACTTAAAATTCAAAGAAAAAAATGAAACTATCCTTGACTTTGAAGAGTTTATGAGAAATAACTGCAACAGCTGGTAGGATCAGGAAAGGCTTTGGGGTGGAAGCAGCAACTGGACTAAGCATAAAATGATGGAGGATGACTTCATTTGGTAGGGAGTGCATTCCAGGCATAGGAAGTTTACTGAATTTGGAGACAATTAATAGTTCAATTTAACCGTAATTGAGAGTCTGTGAAGGGAGAACAGTATGAAATAGTTGGAAAAAGGAATCAAATTATAGAAGGATTTAAATGCCAAGCTAAGTATTTTGTACTTGTACTCTAGAGGCAATAGGGCACCAAGGAAGGTGTTTGGGGGAATGACATGGTCAGATTTGTTCCTCAGGAAAATTAATTCAACCGCTATGTTGAAGGATATATTGAGAGAGGAGGGAGAAGCTCCTGAACAGTTCAGGAAACAGATAATGAGGGACCAGAAATGGTCTATATGAATAGTAAGAAGTTGACTGAGCAAAAGCAAGTTACTCTGTTTACTTTTGTGGCTTCACTAGTGTCTAGTTCAGTGAATCATAAATATTAGATACTTAATAAATTTTCATGCTGAGAAATGTTGTTAGAACTCACTTCTAACTATTAATTTGCTGATACACTGTTAAGACTCAGGCTGCACTTGGACTTGACTTTTTAAATAATAAATATAACTTAATTGTACTGATTCTGAAATAGTAAAGGTAGCAGCAGTAGCAGCTATGAGACACACTAGGATACAATAAAAGGGAGCCTGACTCTAGGCTTCTGGTAGTCAATTGAGAATTTTTTCTTGCTCATGCAGATTTTTAAAAAATTTTATCTATTTATTTATTTTGAATTTTACAATTTTCCCCCCTGATCTCACTTTCCTTCTCCCCATCCCCCACAGAAGGCAGTCTGTTAGTCTTTATATTATTTCCATGGTATATACATTGATCTAAGTTGAATGTGATCAGAGAGAAATCATATCCTTAAGGAAGAAAAATAAGCCAAATTACATAATAAGATAACTTTTTAAATTAAAGGTAGTAGTCTTTGGTCTTGTTCAAACTCCACAATTCTTTTTCTGGATACAGATGGTATTCTCCATCTCAGCAGATACCCCACAATTGTGCCTGATTGTTGCACTATTGGAATGAGCAAGTCCATTAAGGTTTATCATCACTCCCATGTTGCTGTTAGGGTGTACAATGTTCTTCTGGTTCTGCTCATCTGGCTCAGCATCAGTCAGTTCATGCAAATCCTTTCAGGCTTCCCTGAATTTCTATCCTTCCTGGTTTCTAATAGAATAATACATATACCACAGTTTATTAAACCATTCCCCATTTGATGGACATTCACTCAGTTTCCAATTCTTTGCCACCACAAACAGGACTGCTATGAATATTTTTTGTTCAAGTGATACTTTTACCCTTTTTCATCATCTCTTCAGGATATAGACCCAGTAGTTTGTTTGGCTGGATCAAAGGGTAATACACATTTTTGTTGCCCTTTGGGCATAATTCCAAATTCCTTTCCAGAAAGGTTGGAGGAGTTCACAGCTCTACGCACATGCAGACTTAACAAAAAGTCTTGAATTTTGTACCTAATATAATCTTGCATCCTGATTCTGAACTTTTGGTAAATTGATCCTGATATTTTTGATGAGTGGAATTATATCCCTTAGCTTGGATAGGGAGGTATAGATTGCTAATAGTCTATTGATACTTGAAGGAGAAGAAAACTAGGAGCCCTGTCATTTTTATTTCAGGTGTCTATGGTGCCCTGACCCAACAGCAGAGGAAGTTCATTGTTGTGGTTCAGTTGTACTGATTGGCATGAGTGGTGGCAACTCAGAGGATCATAATCTAAGGACTAAGATGAAAGACATTATCATGAAGTCTAATACTTTGCTTTTTTTTTGTTTTTTGCAAGGCAATGGAGTTAAGTGACTTGTTTAAGGTCACACAGCTATGTAAATCTTAAGTGTGTGAGGCTGGATTTGACTCCAGGATTGGTGTGCCATTTAACTGCCCCTAATACTGATTTTAAAGTTGAGGAAACAAGTAAGTTGCCCAAGTAGCAGGGTCTAGATTTGAACCCAGATCCTTTTTTTTTTTTAAGGTTTTTGCAAGGCATATGGGGTTAAGTGGCTTGCCCAAGGCCACACAGCTAGGTAATTATTAAGTGTCTGAGACCGCATTTGAACCCAGGTACTTACTTACTCCTGACTCCAGGGCCGGTGCTTTATCCACTGTGCCACCTAGCCCCCTCGAACCCAGGTCCTTTGATTACACCGTCTCCAAACTGAACTTTAGCCCACTCTTGCCAAACTATTTTCCTTACATCTCCAAAAAAAAAAAATAGTTCAAAGGAAGAGTGTAGAAGGCTTAAATATTAAAGGAGAACAATTAACATCCAAATCAGGGGATATCTTAAGATTCGAGTCTCAGCACTGTCACTAACTCACAAACGAGTATATCATTTAATTTCTCTTAACTCAATTTTCTCATCAGTAAAAGGAAGACTTTATGTTCGGTTCTAATAGTCTGTATTTCAGGGCATTGTCATGATTAATAGAAAATTCTTTTATTCAGTTTGCATTTATTAAGCTCTTGTTATATGTTAGATACTATGTTAACCTCCAAGGATACAAAGAAAAATGAAACAATTCTCAAGGAGCTTATATAGTCCTTTGAATAAAAGCAATATATACATTGAAAATTAAATACAAAATCATACTAAATAATCTTGAGGGGAGCACAGATAGTAATTTAGAGGATGGATTAGGGGGGAGGATTCCTATAGAAGTTAGCTTTCTGTGCTTAAAGCCCACTAAGGACTTCTAGTGCCTCCCCAATAAAGACTTTGTATTCCAAAGTCCTCCAACCCAGTCAGTTTTGCACTTAGCTTTCTTTCTATTTACTTTACATTGCTCTCCTCCCATTCATGGAACAGGAGCCAGGTGCTTTACAATTATGTCATTTGAGCATAACAACTCCAGAGAGATAGATTGTTTTGAGCTTGAGTCTTCCTTATTCCAGGCCTGGCACTGTAACATCAGTATAAAGATAAAAAGCTTTGAAAGGCTTGAGAACTCCAATCATTGTAGGGACCAACTACAGTTCTAGAGGACTGATGATGAAACATACTACTCATCTCTTGAGAGAGTGGCGATAGATTCAAAATGCAGAACAATTTTTGAACATAGCCACTGTGGGAATTTGTTTTTCTTCCATATCTGTCAAAAAGGACTTTATTTTTCTTTTTTTCTTTATTTTTTTTCTTCAGTGAGAGGGTAGAGTAAGAGCCTAAGATGATAGTAAAAGATAATAAAAAGAAGAGGTTATTGAGGAATTATTTTAAAAAATGCAAATGGAAGTCCAAAGAGATGCATAGACTAATTGAACTACTGGAGAGTATATAGAGAAGAGGAGAAGACCCAAGACAGAGGTCTGGGATGAGCCCATTCCTGTGGGTTGGTTTAGATGATGATCCAGGTAAAATTGAGAAGAAGCAATTAGAGAACTGTTTGGGAACAATGGTGTGAAAACAAGGGGAAAAATGTGTTTAGGAGGACAAGATGGTCAGCAGCTTCAGAGACCAAGAAGTTACAGAGAAGTAAATCAGAATAAGAACCAAGAAAAGATGATGCGATTTAGCAGTTATTTCAACATTGGTAATCTTAAGAGACAGCAGTTTCAGTCAGATGATGAGATTTGAAACCAAAGTGCAAAAGGAGAAAATGGAGGTGTTTGGGTGTGAAAAGGAGGAGAAATATATCTTGAAATAGTGGTAAGATTAAGTGCATTTTGAGAATGAGAGTAAATCTATCTGGACCTGTTTAAGCAATAAAGAAAGGTAAGTGGAATAAAGAAAAAAATTTAAATTAATGAAAGGTGACCTAAGGAAGCAAATTTCTGGAGGAGATGAATTGGGAGCTAATGTGATAAAGATTGCAATTAGAAAGGTTGAGGTTTACAAGGAGAAAAGCTACCTATTCCTCAATCTGGATTAGAAAACAAGGAAAATGCTGTTGATTTGTAATATTCAGTTGAGGAGAAAAGGAAAATATCTCATGGTTAGCCTCAGTTTTTAACAGTGAAGAATTTTGGTGAGGGGGATGATATAGATGTCAATAATGAGAGAAGAGGAGAGAGATCGGAGAGGTAACTTAGGAAAATCATTTAGATATTGACTTGCAAGAACCTTGATTGATATCAGTTTATTTTCAGAAATCTAGTTTTTATTTTAAATTAATTTATTGTTTTGCTAGATGCTGGATAATTGCATGACTTTGCTTGCTGATACTTTTGTTTTTATGTCACCTGCAGTTTCCCTTACTCTTTCTCAAAGAACCACACTAAGAATTTTTTAAAGAGAGAAAAAGGAGGGAAAACAACCCTACAAAAACCTTTCAAGGCATTGAAAAAAAAACAAGTTAAAATCATGAACCCTACTTACCTCTTCTAAGCAGTGAGAAAGACATTTCTTCTCCTATCTCCTTTTGGAAGCTGAACTTGTTCTGTTTTTTTTTTTTTTTTTTTTTTTTTAAGGTTTTTGCAAGGCAAATGGTGTTAAGTGGCTTGCCCAAGGCCACACAGCTAGGTCATTATTAAGTGTCTGAGACCAGATTTGAACCCAGGTACTTACTCCTGACTCCAGGGCCAATGCTTTATCCACTACGCCACCTAGCCGCCCCTGAACTTGTTCTTTATAATTTGATAACATTCAGTTTCTATAGTTTTGTGGTCATTATTGTAGTAGTGGTATGTATCATTTTCTTGATTCTTTTTACTTCATTCTGCATCAGTTCATAAAAGTCTTTACATTGGTTCTCTGTATTCATCATGTTTTGTTTCTTATAGCATAGTAGTAATATTCCATTACACTCATATAACAGCATGTTTCCCGATCATGGGCCAACTCTTGTTTCCATATCTTTGCTACTGCTAAAAGGTGTAAGACTTTTGGTATATATATATATGGAGTTTTTTTGTTTGTTTATTTTTTGTCAGTGGCATCCTTGGTGTGAGAGATGGTCGCCTGTGAAGTTTCCTCATGAGAACCTTTTTTCATGCAGTTTCTAGGTTTTACCTTGAGAGGTAGATTCACAAGGATTTAATGTTGTCTACAGTTAGTTTGAATGAAATTTCTCTTTTTATCTTTTGTCCTTGAGTTTTGTTGTTCATATGTATAGAGAGAACATTCTTATACACATATGGTGAGAATGACATTCAGTACAGCTCTCTTATGAAAATACTTCTGTTTCACCTTATCTTTTATTATTCAGAAGTAAAAACTTTCTGGTTCCCATGATTCTTGGAAAATGAGATAATTTTTAAGGAAAATTAAATTGACTTTTTTCTGACTGGGTATCTCCAAATTTGGTCAGAGGAGATGCATAATGAGGTTTTGTGGAACATCACTTTTAATAAGATACAGATTGAATAAATATGGTAGCAAGGGATTGAAAACTGTAACTTTCCAATAGGATAGAGATTAGTTATGAATAATTAGGATAATGAGGGTTGAATTTGCCTTGTAGTAGTTTGATAGTATTAGTAAGAAGATTGTGAGTGTCTTACCAGCTAATGATAGGATAAGACAGAATTTAGAGGTAAGATTATTAATTACTATAAAAATGACCTGCAAATTATTATTTTTGACACACTCCCTCTTTTGTGCTAATTTACAATGGAATGTGTCCTTCCTCTAGGAAATAAAAAACCTTTCCCCACTCCCTGATTCAGACTCCAAATTCTTGATTCCTATGTGCCTCGTTTATCTCACACATTAAGATATATGACCAGCAGTGATGTGTCAGTTTTAAAAGGTATAGACATTTTAGCCACTTCTATTTTCATCATTTGACTATTTTCCAGAATGGTGATTTCTCCATCTACACCTTAATGTTCTTGTCTTTCCCCAATTCCTCCAACATTGACTCGTCGCATCTTTGCCATCTTGTCCAATTTGCTGAGTCTGAAGCAAAACCTGGGATCTGTTGGGGGTGTTTTTTGTACTTAAGGATTTAATTTATTTTGAGTTTTACAATTTTCCCCCTAACCTTACTTCCCTCCCCCCATCCCCCACAGAAGGCAATTTGCCAGTCTTTACATTGTTTCCATGGTATACATTGATCCAAATTGAATGTGATGAGAGAGAAATCTTCTCCTTAAGGAAGAAACATAAAGTATAAGAGATAGTAAGATCAGACAATAAGATATGGGTTTTTTTTTCTAAATTAAAGTTAATAGTCCTTGGTCTTTGTTCAAACTCCACAGTTCTTTCTCTGGATACAGATGGTGTCCATTGCAGACAACCCCAAATTGTCCCAGATTGTTGCAAGAAGTCCATCAAGGTTGATCATCACCCCGTGTTGCTGTTAGGGTGTACAGTGTACAGTGTTTTTCTGGTTCTGCTCTTCTCACTCAGCATCAGTTCATGCAAATCCCTCCAGGCTTCCCTGAAATCCCATCCCTCCTGGTTTCTAATAGAACAGTAATGTTCCATGATATACATATACCACAGTTTGCTAAGCCATTCACAATTGAAGGACATTTACTTGATTTCCAGTTCTTTGCCACCTGTTGTTTTATCTTTTATACATTTCTTAAACAGTGATGGGAGCCTTCTTTCTTATGGTTATTGGTATTTTGCAAATTCTTTTGAGAACTGTTTGTTCTTACCCTTTGAACATATTGGGGAATTCCTTTGGACCTTACATATTTCTGATGTGTTTTTAGCTTCCACATAAAACTTACCAGACATTTGATGGAATTATTTTTCATCACTATTTAATATTCTATATTCATTTATTTTATTTGTGCTAAAGCTTTTCAGTTTCATGTATCAAAACGATGTAATCAAAACCCAACTTTTGAAGGGTTAATCTACTACTCTTAGCAATATAAGTTGGTTGACCTCTTTCTGATTTTTTTTTTAAGATATGACCTTTAATATTCAGGTCACATCTATTTTGAATTTATTCATGTTAGAAGATATTGGTTTAAAACCCCATATTCTGATAGAATGCTTTCCATTTCTGTAGGTGTTGGTGTTTAAAATAAGAAAACATTTTTATTTATAACTATATAAGAATTATAAGAATTTTCTATTTTAAACTTTAGACTTGATTTTCAGTGAGACTAGTATTTTGTTTTGAGGACCAGATTAAAGTTAAGATTAATACTGATGCTCAAAGCTTTCATTTATATCATTTTTATTCATTAAGTTACTCAGATAATTAGATGTTAAATATAATATTAACTTATTTTCTGAAACTAAATAGGTTTCAAGAGGCACTAAGAAGCTTTTCAGAAAATTTATCTGTACCTACTCTGTATCAGGTGCTATGAGAGGGATTATAAGAGCAAAAAGGAAACAATTCTTTGCCCTAAAGGAGCTTACTTTGGGGAATAAAGAAAGCATTATGATATTTACATAGATTACTTTATACAAAACCAAGATCTTTTTGATTGGGAGGATACTAGTAACTGGGGAGGTCTGGAAAAGTTTCCTATGATGGACAGTGCTTGAACTAAGTCTAGTCTCCCCAGAGGTAGAAGTGGGAATGGAATGTATTCTAGGCATGAGGTACTGTATGGCAAAGGAATCTAGAGAGAAAATAGAGTAGTATCCTTTGAGGAACAGCTAGAATGCTCATTTGGAAGGATTGTGGGAATATTTCATGAGGCTGAAAAAGGTAGGTTTCTCTTTTTTTCTTTTTCTGGTTTGTGGTGAGTTGTGTTAGAGGGAGTGGAGCTAAGGAAAGGATAATGGCAACAACAGTAAAAGAAATTAGAGAAAGATCCTTAAAGTATTTTTTTATGCATAGAGAAGATCAGAAGGAAGACTTAGCATAAAATTAGTACACATTTTAAAGTTATATTTAAAAAGAAAAGGCAATGGGCAAGCCACTTAACCCCATTGCCTTGCAAAAAAAAAAAACCTAAAAAAAATCACCTCATAAACAGAAAAGCAAGCTGTACACAACCGGGTCCTTTTATGTAAGTTACTATCAATCTTGTAGGATAGTGTCAAGAATTTCAATGTAAAAAATATATACTTTTCAAAGTTACCATTTGCTCTAAATCTAGATTTAATGCTTGTGAATTATGTCAGATTTTCAGTTCTGGAGAGAATTGAATTGAAAGTCCCCTACTTAAAAAACAGGTTTAATAAAGACAGACAAGTTTACCCATGTTAACTGCTCGAAATTCTTTTGGCTGAAGAATAACAGCTCTGCCGTTTGATATTGGAAAATTTTAGCTGGTTTCATCAGGTTTCCTAGCCAGACTTTTAGTGTTAATATGATAATCTAATGAAAGGAAGACAGTATACAACTGGAAGTCAAGGTTAATTGTATTACGATATATTTCAGTTCATATCCTAATGCTATCCTTTGTTTCTGAGATTTTTTTTTTAAGTTTTCCAGTTCTATTCTAATGAAAAAATGCATTTTTCTTTACAAATAGATCTGAACTTCATTATTAATTTTAATTCTATCTAGAATCTAGCTGTCTTTGCAGCAGGCAATGTGGTTTCATGGAAAATAACCAGGTCTTGGAATCAAAGCCTGGATTCCAATCTTGACTTTGCTGAACTTCTGGTTGGTGGGACCTGGACAAGTCACCTTCTCTGAGCCTCAGTGTTATCCACTCTAAAATGGGGATTTGCACTGCTGCTACCCTTATAGAGTCAAGTAAGAAAATAGAAGTGAAAGGATTTAATAAATATTAAAGAGGGCATGATATAAACTGTTAATTAAGCATTAATGAATATTCACCTTATTAATACTGTTTTGCTTTGAAGATTTCCAGAGGGAAAACAAATTGTTACTTCTTTGCTCACTCTAATAGAATGAATCCTAGATATGTAAGAACTATTTTTGCAAATGTTGAGCTGAGTACTTTCAGTTTTTAAGCATTAAAAGGTTTTATGAATTAGAAGGCTTTTAGTGCATAAAACAACTTATATCATATAGTTTATTCCTACCTGCCTCTTACATCTAGCTTTTTTTTTTTTGAAATATCTTTGCTAGTATCTTGAAGCAGAAGGATCATAGGATAATAGGTAATTATAGAATTGTAGTATTAATAAAGTAGAATGAGATTGAGTGCATTTCTTTCTAATATTATATGTTTAGAAAAATTATGTAGAAGCAGCATCATGACCCCGTGGAGTCCAAAAATGAGAGATGAGAACATCTTCTTGAAGGAATTTGGTAACTTTATAAATATTCAGGGTAATTTAACAAATCACTTACAAGTTTAGTTTGTTATAGCTGAGCATTTTAGGTTCCTTGATATCATTAACAAAAATTTTTGCATGTTTTGTTACTCTGACAGACACCAGTATTTTTCCATATTTCAAAAAAAAAGTCATGTGAAACCAGGAATTTCATTACATATTTTATCATTAGCTTTATTATGTTGTAATTGGTCATTTCATCAGTCTTTTTAAAAATTGTTTTTCTTTACAATATTGTAGTAATTATGAAAATTGTCCTAATTCTTTAACTTTTTGACAGTTCTTATATGTAGTCTCAGAATCTTTCATTTTCATGTAAATTTCTTATGAAATAGTAATGTTCCATTATATTCATATACCATAATTTGTTCATCCATTCTCCAGTTGATGAAGACTCAATTTCCAGGTTTTTACTGTAATAAAAAGTGCTATTTGGAAGATTTTTGTACAAATAGATACTTTCTCCTTTGATCTTTTTGTATAGTATATGCCTGTTAGCAGTCAAAGTTTTGTGACTTTTTTTTCAAAGCCAACAGCTGTCTAGGATTGTTATCAATTTATTATTTCACAAACAATGCATTATTTTGTTCCCACAGTCCCTTCAAAAATGACTCTTTTCCTTTTTTATCATCTTTACTAATTTAATGGATAAGAATGGAACCACAGAATTGTTTCAACTTAATTATTATCAATTTTCTTTATATAGTAAATATTATTGATTGAAGATGATTGTGAGAATCAAATTAGATACTTGTACAATGCTATATAAATGCTAGCTGCTATTATTATCAAAGCATAACGTTGTTTTCCTGTTTCTTTTAACAATGTCTATTTTTATTGTATAAATCTGAGATCTGCATCTTCCTAAAGCATAATCAATTCTCTATCTGAATTTCATCTTTTTGATACTTTTTTTTTGTTTTTGTTTTTTGGCAAGGCAATGGGGTTAAGTGACCAAAATCACACAGCTAGGCAATTATTAAGTGTCTGAGTTCACATTTGAACTCAGCTCCTCCTGACTCCAGGACCAGTGCTGTATCCACTGCACCACCTAGCTGCCCTATGAATCTCTATCTTGTTGCAGTCTACTTTCTAATACATTCAACTATCCTCTTCCATTTTATTCTGTGTCATTCTCTATTATAATTAATTAATTCCCCCTTCGTCCTCTCTTATACTTTTTCCTCTCTTTGCTCCTGAAATCCCTTTACAAAGAATGCAGTAATGAAAGAGTATGAACCACACATTGTAAGTGAAAGAATATATTTCCCTTCTAGTGCTTTTCCTTTCTTTCCCATTCCCAGACTCTGTCATTGATTTTTATATTTTCTTTCCTTTCAATTCCTCTGTAGCTCAGGTTTTTTTCCTCTTCCTTTATTTTATTCCACATTACTTTATCCAACAAACCCCTTATCCTTTCCCTACTCAGGAGCATGTAAGTGATGCAGTAGAGAGAGTACCAGGTCTGGAGTCAGAAACATCCAATTTCAAATCCAGCCTTGAGCACTTAGTAATAACAGTGTAACCCTGGTCAAGTCACCTGACCGCTCTTGGCCTCCATTTGCTCATCTGTAAAATGGGGATGATGATGATGATGATGATGATAGTAGTATTTACCTTGCAGGTTTGTTGTGAGGATCACATGAAATAATAATTAGAAAGCACTTCGTATAGTGCTAGGCCAACCTCTGTTCTCTCTACTATTTATTCTTGGATGGGATGATCAGTCTCTTTTTTTGACCTGACTTTGATTTCCTGTGCACTTGCTTCTGTACATCGGTTAGAATTCTGAGACCAGTCTCCCCTTCTTCCCTCTACCTCTCAGACCTGCTAAGTGTGGGCTGAAAGGATCTATTTCATTTGAGTACTGGAACAAGTTTTTCAGTCTATTCATGGAATGCCTCTTCTAGCTCTTGCAGCTCCTGACTTTGCTTTTATATAGTCCTTTTAGGTAGTAGATCATTGAGAGAATATGTATGGGAGAGCCAAGCTACTTTAAGCTTTTTCTTGCTATAACCTTTCCTGAAAGTCCTTCCCATTCACATATGTTATGGAACTTTTATTATGGGCTATATGTGCCTTGCAGGGGATAAGGAGAAAATTCCTTCCCATTCAGAGGTTTTAGTGTAGACTCTTTGTAGTGCCCTTGACTCCTGAACATCAGTCACCTTGGCCACAAACAAAAAGTCCTTGGTTTATGGTAGTAGGGGAACTAATATCTCAGGATGTTCCCCACTTCTCCTTTTGATTTCAATGCATTCTTCCATTGACTAGACAAAATGGAAACATTGCTTATTTTTAACTTGAGTAGTTTTACCATTGAAATCTCTTTTCAAAAGGAGCTGAGTTTGAAAATAGGCAGAGTAGGTAGAGAGGTAATAAAGATACTGAGGAGCAACTTGATGTTAGGAAAAACAGTAACGAAAGGAAGGGGAGTGATTCAACTGAATTGTTGAAGGACAAGTATTAGGGGTTAGATTTTTCTAGATTTGGTCAAAAACTAAACTTAAAAAGTTTTAGAAAAGTGGAGAAAATATTTCAAATGCATTGTTAAATATTTTGATATATAATACCTTGATACATTTTTAAACAGAAAATTTTCCTTTTTACATTTCTGTGTTTCATTATACTATTGATCTCCTTGATATAGATATCCCCTGCAACAGTACACTTTGGAATTAATCTGTGACTATTTTATGTAGAACTTGGCTTTGTCCTAAAATTTTCCACAGACATTCATTTAACAGCTGTGAACTTTCTCAATGTGTCTCAGTATTGATTATTTTTTTTCTATATTAATAGATAGTTGAACTCTTTTGAAGGATGGCTTGCAGTTCAGGGCTTGTTAAGTCTGCAAAAAGTAACCATAAATAGAAGCATTTTTTGAAGGATCTCAGTATCTTAAGGGCAGCTAGGTGGCCCAGTAGGTAGAGTGCCAGGCCTGTAGTCGGGCAGAGTCATCGTCTTGTTCAGATCTGACCTCAGACCCTTAATAGCAGTTTGACCCTATGCAAGTCGCTTAATCTTGAATACCTCAGTTCCTTATCTGTAAAATGAACTGGAGAAGGAAATGGCAAATCACTCCAGTATCTTTGCCCAAAAAAAACCCTAAATGAGGTAATGAAGAATCAGACATAACTGAAATGATTGAACTGTGTCTCAAGGGAGATGATATTCTTACTCTACTCCCTTGACAATATCCATATCTGTGTGTTCAGATCTGGGTACTATCTTTTGGGAAAGCTGAAAAGTTATCTTCAGGAGGTATGGTAAAATATGGTAGAAAGTGTCAAATATGAAGGCTAGAAGGAATTAGGATTTTTTTTAAAAGATATAATTGGGAGGACAGATATACAACTTTCAATTATTTTTGGTCGAGTCAAGGTGAAGAAATAGTCTTTTTTTTTAGGGTTTTTTTTTTCAAGACAAATTGGGGTTAAGTGGCTTGCCCAAGGTCACACAGCTAGGTAATTATTAAGTGTCTTAGGCTGGATTTGAACTCAGGTACTCCTGACTCCAGGGCTGGTGCTCTATCCACTACGCCACCTAGCCACTCTGAAGAAATAGTCTTATTCTGATTTTCCTTGAAGGGAAGAACTACAAACATGGGTTGAGAATTACAGAAATAGAAATTTAAGCATGATATATATATATATATATATAGAAAAAGCTTCTTAACAAAGATATCCAAAAGGAAATTAAGTTGTTTTGGAAAATAGTGGATTCCCTATCATTCAGTTGTCTTTCACTGAAGACTGAATGATCACTTCTTTGGAGTCTTCTAGAGGTAATTTTCAATGAAGCATGAGTTCTAGATGGTCTATGAAATTCTTTTTGATTTGAGATTCTCATTTATTAGGGAATTTGTCTTCCATTTGAATCTTGCCCTGGCTGTCCTTCTTGACAATGTCAAACAGTCTTGTACCTGTTTTAACTCATTTCGTAATAAGAAGAGTTTTCAAAGTTATCTTTGTTTTTGCATTTGTCAAATAATCTTATATGACCTTAGGTGTCTGAGGTTGGAATAGAACTCAGATCCTACTGACTGCAGGGCTGGTGCTCTATTTACTGCTCCACCTAGCTGCCCCTGTTGTGCCTTTTTTAACAATCTTATAAGGCATCACACTTTTTTTTTCAGTCAGTAAGCATTTATTAAGCACCTAGTAGTGGATATACAAAAAAGAGACCCTGTTCTCAAGATGCTAATAGTCTAATAGAAGAGGCAACATGGAGAAAACTAGGTTCAAATAAAATCTATGCAGGAAAAATGTAAAACAAGCCATAGCGGGAGGCCCTGAAAGGCATGCCACTCCTCTTCTTCACTCATATAACCACGACTTTCCTTCAGGCCCTCAGACCCCCATCATTGGAAAGGTTTCAGGAGCCTTCTCATCGTCTTCTAATTTAGCTGCCAAAGTAGTTTTCTTACTGATGATCTATAAGCTCTGCTGGCTGCCTATTACCTCCTGGATTAGTCAGGCAGTTAAAGCCCATTCCTCTCTTTCCATTCCTTATACATTGATTTTGTTCTATGACATGGTCTTTCTTACCCTCCTTTCACCTCTCCTCCATTTTCCATGACTGGGCCTTTCCACTGCCTATCTCCAGATCTGCAATGTTTTCACTCTATCTCAGCCTCTTAATTTGCCTGATTTCCTTCAAGATTCAACTCAAATCTCACCTTTTATGTAAGACTTTTCTCACCCCCCAGCTTCTGGTGCCTTCCCCTCTAAGACGTGGTTTTATCATCACTGTCTTCTGAACTAGAATGGGGATTTCTCGAAGGCAGGGATGCTTCTGACTTTTGTTTGAATCCCCAGTACTTTTCATGGTGCCTGACAGGAACTTGCTTGTTGAAGACCCTACTGGAGGAAAGCATAAACAGCATGGATTTGTAGCAGAGCCACAATTATCCTCAAACTCCTCAACAAGAGTAGATGACCTCTTAAGTTCTTTCCAGAATTTTTTATAAATGGAAAACAGTTAACATGATGCGAGTTTGGGGCTTGCCATAAAGAAAGGTGATGGGATAGGAGAGTGTATGGTATTAATGAAAGTGTATTAAAAGTGACTGGCCATTTGTTTTAGACTGATGCCAGAATGGGATTAGGTGAAGGAGGAGATTGAATACTTACAGATCATGATGAGGGGAAAGATCAGGTTTAGTGTGATGTATAGAAATTGGAGAATTGATAGTGTTATGATTGGAGGAGAGTCTAGCATTTGAAATCTTGAAGGTAGAAAGTTTTGAATGAAGAAAAATGTTCCCAAATTAAGTGTATATGTGTGTATTTTATATATATATATATGTATAAATATATACATATATACATATATATATATATATATATATATATATATATATATATATATAGTTCTGTAAGTATTTTCCTAATGTGGGATACAGGTGAAGCTCTTTGAAGTTAAGATCATGGAATGAAGTCACCAAGGATGATGCTAGGTGACTTAAATGGAGAGGAAGAATTTAATCTAGATGCTAAGATTATTAGAGAAAGTGGAAATGCTAAGATTTCTTGGTTCATGTTATGAGCCTTGCTGGGTAAGTGAATAAATTTGATCAAAACATTCTCTTCTGGGGAAGCTACATTATCTTCCTTTTGCTTCTAGAACTGAATCTTAAACTTTTCTGTTGAGCATATAAAGCCCTTCACAATTTGATTTCAATTTATCTTTCCAGACAAATTTCACGTTAATATTCTTCATATACTCTAAATTACAGCCATGTCAGTTTTCTCTACCTGACTGTACATTTCTTGAAGCTCTTAGAATTCCAACTTCTTTCAGGGGAGAACTTCAGTAATATTTTGTGTGTGAGGCCTCTCCTCATTTCTCTAGGTGTTAGTGATCTTCCCAAGATCTTTTTATATTTGTTTATATTTTGTATTGAATTATTTGCATTGAGATGGTTTCTCTTCAGTAGAATGTAAACTCCTTGGGGCAGTTTTGGGTTTACCTTTCTATTCCCAGTGAGTAGTACAATACTTGCTGAATGACAGAATGAAGTTCTCAAGATGATAAAAGTGGATATGAAGGTGTAAATAATGTGGCATAAATAGATGATATGGCGTTCAGATGAAAAAGGTCTGTCCAGTAATAGTGTTGGAGTAAATTTTCTGGAAATAACACAAGAATAATTTCTGTTCCTTTTCTGTTCAGATTAACTCAGCAAGAATTTATTAACTGCCTCTTATATGAAAGACTAGGGGAAGTACTGGAGATACAAAGAAAGACAAAAAACTGTCCTTACTATTGAGATGAAGGATGAAGCATTTGGTGCATGCTTTACTTGTTCTATGTGAGGGAAGGCAAGTTCCTGTTAAGATGGAATAAAAGCAGAAAAACATGGAAAGACTTACATGAATTGATGCATCGTGAAATAAGCAGAACCAGGACAATGTATATAATAACATCAACTGTCATCAACTGTGAATGACTTCACTATTCCCAGGTGTATGATGATTCAATAATTTTGAAGAATTTAATATTAAAAATGCTCTCCTATCTCCAGAGAAAAAATTGAGGGAGTTTTATTACAGAGCAAAGCATACTTTTTTTCTTTATTTTTCTTCTTGGCTTTTTATTTTCTTTTGGTTGTGTGTTTCTGTGTTTTCTTTCGCAATTTGTCTAACAGAAATATGCTTTGGATAACTGTCATGAACAACTTATATGAAATTGTATGCATTCTTATTAAGGGTAGTAGAGAGAGAAAGAATGAAGAATTTGAAACTCAAAAAACATGTTAAAATTACTTTTTACATGTAATAAGGGGGGAATAAAATATTAAATAATTTTTTTTAAAAAATAGAAGGAGCAGGTGAAGAAAATCTTGAGAAAAAAAGGAAGTTTACCTATGGGGGACAGAGTAAACCACATGTCATAAACCAGAAGGAGCTTAAAAGGAATAGAAGAAAAGAAGAATTAGGAATGACTTGGGTAGAAGAGAGGGGTTGGTTGTGGGGTAGTTATAAAACATTTTTTAGGAAGGAAGCATAAGGTTAGGAGGTAGCTTAGAAGTGGTTTGTGAAAAAGAGGGATGGGTAAACAATTTATTGTTTCAAAGGTTATTAGGACATGAGTCTTCCTTAGTATTGGATATAAAAGGTTGATGTGAGAAAGCAACTGTATAGACTCTTTGGTTTCTTATGCATATAGGAAATCCCAAAAGTCTTAGTGGACTTTTATGTACTTTAAGCATTAATCACTTAAAAAGTAACTTAATTAAATTTAATAAGGTAAAATTTAATCAAGACCAGGTAAAACTTTAATTACTTAATATTGTACTTTTGGGACATCCTGTAGTTTTTAAGAGTATGATATTAATATTAAAACTTTCAATAATTTAGATCTGCAATAAGACTTTTGGGTAACTGTTTATAAAATATTTTGCTAAAATTGAGTATTTAAATACTTTCATGAAACTCTTTGATATGGTTATTCTTTCTAGTGTTATAGACTGACCCATTTATACTTTCTCATCCTATGTGACTTTTCCATGACTTCCTGTAAATTTTTCACACATCCACTCAACATACTAGGGAATCTTCCACTAGATCTCTTGATATTGCATGGGGTTTCTATGCTTGAATACAGGCAGTTCAACTGCTATCTTTCACTCCCCTTAATTTCCAGTTTTATCTTTACAAAGCAAGACTTTTTTTAACCTTTTCCCAGCAGGTTTTGTGAAAAGTTTTTGTTGCAAAACGATTGAAGTTTTGGATTTATCATATACTAGATTACTGTGGTCATTTGCTCATAATATAATTTATACTTAATCTATCCACTGGTCCAACTCTATTACTTAGCCAGCATCACATTGCTTTGATAATGATTGTTTTATAAATATACTTGAGATCTTCTTTTGCATTTTTTCATTGATTCCCTTGATATTCTTTAGCTTTTGTTTTTCCAGATGAAATTTGTTATTTTTTCCTAGCTCTATAAAAGTTTTTTGATAGTTTGATTGGCATGGCACCGAATAAATAAATTTAGGCATAATTGTCATTTTTATTATATTGGTTCAGCCTACACATTAGCAATTAATATTTTTCCGTTGTTTAGATCTGACTTTATGTGGAGTGTTTTGTAGTTTGTGTGTGTGTGTGTGTATGATTTATATAGGTTTATCTTAGCAGGTAGATTCCCAAGTAATTTTACATAGTCTACAGTTATTTTAAATGGAGTTTCTTTATTTCTTGCTACTGGAATTTGTTGGTAATATATGAATTTTGGTAATTTTGATGCTTGTAAAAGACATTTTGTTAGTGGAGAGGAGGAATAATAAACATCTTGTTTCTCTATACCTTTCAGAGAATTGTATGCCTGAAAACTTGTAGTCTTTTATAGAATATAATTTGTGATAGTTGCCCATACTCTTCTTCAACCTTCTTGCTATGTGTATAGGGTATTATCATAGGGTGTGTAGAAGTTGGAAGAGTTAAATATGAATCAATTCTTATTGAAATTTTCTCAATTGCCTTTTTATTGTTAATAATAATAAAGCACAAATTTTCCCCCCTAAATGTTTGTCTCTTCTTTTGAATGCCTGTAGAATTGTTTCTTGAACTCAAAATTCTATTGCCTCCCAAGATGCATATATATTTACTCATTTAATCATCCATTTACATATTTTAGAACCATTTCCTCTTCAACTACTTCAGGAACTGGGATGTTAAGAGTCCAAATATGATGGTTTCATTTTTTCTTGATGGAGAAAAGATTTTGTTCTGGAACTCTCCCTAGGTTTTTTTTTTTTCCATTTTTCATCTTTGTCTACCATTTTGTTTTATCCTTGTGATTTAGTGTAGTTGGGAGCTTGCCAAGCTTCTAAAAAATAGCTTTTCTTTCCTCCATTGCTGCTCTTTCACGAGGAGATACTGTTCATTATTTTCTGTCTTGTAATATTTTACATATGAATTTGTATTCTGAATTAGTATTATCTTTGGCTGTCAAATCTCACTGCTTAGAAAGCAGTTGAGGTATTTGCTGCCCAAAGCAAATTTCTTGATTTTGGTTTCATTGTGGTATTTGATTTACCTTAGTTCAACTTCCTTAGGAAATGATAATGTCTGTGTTTATTCTTTTTACGCATTTTATTTTGTTCTTCTGCGTTAACAACTTATTTAAATAGATCAGTTGTAGTTGCCTAAATTGAATGTAGGGTTTGGAGCTAGAAGGGCCGTATACCCCATCTAGTTCAACCTCTTCATTTTTATAGTGAGAAAACAGAGACCCAGAAACATGAAGTGACTTGCTTAAGAACACACTAGTAGTGAATGGAATTGAACCTGGACCCTCTTAACTCCAAAGCCTCCAAATCCCTGTAGCAGAAATTTGTTCCTATTTCATCCTTTTTTCAAGGTTAGCATTGATTTAATTTCTTTTTTAAAAAAAATTGTTAGCTTTTGTTTTTATATTTACTTTTCCCAAAAGAACTCAGAGACCAAAATTTTTAAAAGACAGAAACCATAGAACAAAGGAAAGAAAAAAGTAGTTGAGCAAAATTAATCAAGATTATCTACCAAGTGTGGCATTTTATGTAGTCTTGACACACGTGATCCATAAATTCTTCAAAGGAGGGACAACGTATGCATTTTTTAGGGCAAAATTTATGATCTACAGTGTTTTATTTTCATTTTTGTGATTTCCTCATACATTGTTTTGTATATTAGGCAGCTAGGTGGTGAGTGGAGAGATTGAAGCCTGGAGGCAGGAAGACCCAAGTCCAGATTTGGCCTCAGACATTAACCAGTGAAAGTCACTCTGTTTACCTTAGTGTCCTCATCTGTAAAATGGGGATGATCCCAATAGCACCTGCCTCCGAGCTTGACATGAGTGAGCATTGGATGAGGGGCTTGCAGCGAACAGCCCAGAACTGTGGGCATGCAGGAAGTGCTTGGGTGAATGTTGGCCATCTTCATCATTATATTTTTTGTACTTCTACTTGCTTTACTTTGCATTAGTTCATGTATTTGAATGCTCTTTATTATATTCATTGTTTCTTTTTTTTTAAATAAGTCTTTATTGCTGTCTTTTGTTTTGCCTTACCTGCATTTTTTATTTGTGAAGATTGTACTCAAGGACTTTTTGGCAAGGTGGAATCTGCCAGGTCTTTCCCTCTGCTGGCCTGGCCTCTGATGAGTCCATGGACTAGAGGTGGCCTTTAGGGAATTTGGTGGATGTTGGAGTGGCAACTGTCATTTATATAAGCATGTGAACATTTGTAAAGTATTTTACATATGAGTGTATTTGAATCTTGCAATTCCTTTCTTAGTAGAGTCTGCTGGTATCCCTTTTTACAGATGAGGAAAAGGAGACTCAGAAATTATTTGTCCATCGTCACACATCTAGGGCATGTGAGAAGCAGAATTAAAACCTAAGATTTTTCCTGATTGCACTGTCACTTGAGAATCAAGGACAAGTGTCAAAGGCCATCTTTTGTGACATATTCAAAGGTTGATATGACAGAGCACTTAACTTGTTTGTGTAATACATAAAATTTCAGCAGATTACATGTAAGTTTTAAAAAACTTGACACTTTGATAGAACTTTTAAATTTGTCTACCAGAGAATAAGAAGAGATGCTTTTTCAAACATGTTTGTTCAATATGTACTTGGCATATTGTAGTAGATTGAATATAAGAAGAATCCATGACTAAATATGAGATAGAAAGGATCACAGAAGAATAAAAGATCATTGAATTTAGAATTAGAAGTGCTAAGTTTAAGTCCTAACTAATGTGTGTACTGCCCAAGTCACCTGGACAATTCACTTCTCTTTTTTCCTAGACTTCAAAGAATTGAATTAGATAGATGATCTCAGAGTTTCCTTTAAACTTTATAGTTGTATGATTGTTCAGACTGCTTCAGTAACAGTTTTTAATAAGAGAATAAGCGAGTGGAATGATGATGGGCCAGGAAGTAGGAACCCTGAGTTCTAGTGCTTGCTGTATCAAAAAACCTGTTTTATTACTTTCAGCAAGTCTCTTCACCTTTGGACCTCTGCTTCCTCATGCAAAACAGGATTGAGTGCTGGGAGGAACCTGAGAGATTATAGGACTGTAGATTTATAGGAGAAGGAAACAAAGTCATGTATTCTAGCCCATCATCCAACAGATGAAAAAAACATGAGAATCCATGTTGAAGTCATACTGCAAGCCAAAAACAGAGCCAGGGATTGTCTGCTGCTCCCCAGGGATTCCAGGCTACCCTGGGACCTTCTTTGGGAACCTCCAGTGTGCTGTTGCCTCTGGATCCAGAACTTCCCAGGCTGTGGTCTGGAGCGTGTCTCTGTACTTGCTGAGCAGTCCCTGCCCTTGGTCCAGGAATTGTGCCCTATCACAGGCACGCCATCTGTCCTGTCACCCAGCCTTCTGACTGCATTAACTGTCTAGAAAAATATTAAATACTTGTGTAATCAAAATTATCTTTTTAATCGCCTCTGTCCTTTGTTTAGTTAATTATTTACAGGACTTTAAAAGCTACCTGGTATAAGTCTCTTTCTCTTTTTTAATGGTGTGACCTTTAATATTGTATTCTGAGCTTTTTTATGTTGTATGGTATAAAATCATGGGAGGAACCAAAGTTTTCCAAAAGTAGTTTTCATTTCTTCTAGGAGTTTTTATCATAAGCACAAAATTTATTTTATACTTACTATTTTATGGTAGATGACTCAGGAAATACTCTTCACTTCTTTTTATGCTTCCCCTTCCTTTTTCATTCTGTCCTTGGAGATTTTAGCTCATTTACTCTTGTAAATGAATTGTGTTATTTCACAATGGAATAGCCCTAGATCTGCCAATTAATTTTCATGTGGCCTAGCTATGAGCACTAAATATCTCTCCAGTTATAAAAGTTTGTAATTTCTTTAAGTTGTTTCTTCTGATTGTATTTTTCTAGAGTTGAATGTGCTGAGATAGATTGATTCCCAGATAGTTTATGCATTTTTCAGTTATTTGGAATGGAATTTTCCCTTTCTCTTATTTCTTCCTGGATTTTGTTATTGCTATCTAGAAATGCTGCTGATATTTATGTCCTACTTTCTTGAAGCTATTAAGTGTCTCAATTTCTTGACTAATTTTCTATATCATCCTGTTACCAAACAAGATCATTTTTGCCTTCTTTGTCTCTCTCCATGTCTTGAATTTTTCTTTTATCTAATTGCTATATCTATAATTTCTAGAAAGCAAATGAAAAATTCATTATTTGGATAATGGAATCATTTTATACAGTGGCTAGGTACTAGACCTATTTAGGAAGATTTGGATTTAGATAACTGTAGGCAATTATTAAATGTAATCTTGGACAAGTCATTTCATCTGTTTGCCTCAGTTTCCTCCCCTATAAAACGGTGCTAGCAATAACACCTTCGAGGAAAATCAAATGAGATGATATGTAAAATAAGTGTTTAGCATGAGGCTTGACCTGTAGTATATATCATGTAAATCTTGGCTCTTGTCATCATCATTGTCTAAAAATTTCTCAGAGATTTGGTTTGATTCATGTGAAGACTAATCTTATTCACTTGATTACCTTAGGCATGAGCCACAATAACTCCCTTTTCATTTTATTGTTTTTAAAAGGTCTTATTGCTTCAGAATGCTTAGAAAATGAAGGTTTGAAATGGGTAACCAATGAGTTACCCAGTGTGGTTGTAACCTGAGCAGCTTTGTAACCTGATGCCAGAGCTATGAAGAGCACTCATCTGTTTCTCTTCCTGTCCTGTTTTCAGAATTCAAGCATTACTAATTCTTTCAGATTTAGTATCCAATTGAAATCTTTCTAAATAGAAGCATTTGTGTGTGTGTGTGTGTGTGTGTGTGTGTATTTTAAATTTATTTAAACTTAACAATTTAGGAGGATGGCCTGTGTGTAAAATAATAAAATTAAGTGAATACAGTACTATGCCCAAGCCATTGGGATTTAGATGAGTTTTTTTTTTTGTGAGATCAGTCATTTTGATCTGAGAGCAGGGACCTAGTCCCTGTTTTCTGTAGTCAAAGAGTAGTCTGTGTCTGTTTTATAGATATTTACTGATAAATCAGTTTAATGCATCTGCACTTCAGATCTATGAGATAGCATGTAACCTATTTTTTGATTTGAGATGTGGACAAGATTGTTTACTGAGCATTGTTTCTACTGTCATGTCACACTTGACTGACATTTTCTCATTTACTTTCAGAATTCAATTTATAAAGTAGCTTTTTTTAAATGAATAGTAACATTCATGTTCTTTTTGTTTCTAGTGCAGAAATTGTGACTCATTGCATTTAGAATATTAAGAATTTGTAAATACTGATTAAAGTTCCTTTATTTTGACCTCAAGCATAATTTATTCTTTTAATTTTCTCCTTCAGTTATCCTTCTTAAACTTTGATGTCTGTTTTGTATAGCTGTAACTTGTTTTGCCTTGAGGCTTTTTTTTAGGTTTTTTTGCAAGGCAAATGGGGTTAAGTGGCTTGCCCAAGGCCACACAGCTAGGTAATCATTAAGTGTCTGAGACCGGATTTGAACCCAGGTACTCCTGACTCCAAGGCCGGTGTTTTATCCACCTAGCCGCCCCAAACATGAGAGCTGGTAGGGGGGCACCTGGATTTGAACCAGGGACCTCTTGATCTGCAGTCAAATGCTCTACCCCTGAGCTAAACCCCCAATCTTGCCTTGAGTCTTAAAATCTGTCTCTCCACTTTCCTTGTCACCACCTGTCTCTTTGTTGAAATTAATATATTTTTAGACTATGTTCATTATGTGATGTTTATGGAAATTACATGTATGGTCAGTGTTTGTCAGATTCAGATAAAAGGGAGTGTCTTGAGATTCTCTTTCCCCCTACTCCTCCTTCCATGTTTATATACTCTTTATCCTCATGCATTCCCCCAAATGTGTTCCATCTCTTCCTCCTTTCCCTAGTATTGTCCTTTATTCCTCTCATTTCCTTTTTCTGCTATTCTTACTTAACATTCATTTTGATCCTTAAGGCATTTTTGCTCTAAAAGAACATTTACTCCTTTGCCTCTTATTACCTTGTAATCATGCATCCTTACATAATTTCTTTTAACTGACCAAATGTTGTGTTTCTTTCTTTTTCTGTTCTTCTGCATTTCTACAGCCCTGAGGATCTTTTAAATACTCTGTGCCAGACATTGTGCTGGATGCTGGTGATACAGAGGAAACGCAGCCCCTGCCTCCAGGTAGCTCACAATCTAATAGGAAGAGAGACACATGTACAGGCTACTTTTATCTCAAAGAGAAGACATAATAACATTAAGGAAGGCTTGGAAAAGTGAGATTTTATCTGAGACTTGAAGGAAGCCAATTGGCAGAAGTGGAGAGGGAGAGAATTGGAGGCATGAGCAACAGCTGGTGAAAATGCATATTGGGGAGATGGGAGTGTATGTTGGCTGCGTGTATGCTCAAGTGCATTGGCAAGCGCTGTGTCACTGTATTATGAAGGGCAGGAAGGCTTGGAGTTAGGAAGATTCGTCTTTAAAAAGTTTAAATCTGGCCTAAGGCACTCAGCTGTGTGTTACCCTGGGCCAGTCTCTGAACTCTGTTTGCCTCAGTTTCATTATCTGTAATCTCAGTGAGAAAAAGAAATGAAAGAAATGGCAGACTACTCCAAGTATCTGTCAAGAAAACTTCAAATGGAATCCTGAAGAGTTGGACTTGAGGGGCAGCTAGGTGACGCAGTGGACAGAGCACCGGCCCTGGAGTCAGGAGTACCTGAGTTCAAATCTGGTCTCAGACACTTAATAATTACCTAGCTGTGTGGCCTTGGGCAAGCCACTTAACCCCATTGCCTTGCAAAAACCTTAAAAAAAAAAAAAAGTTGGGCTTGACTGAAACTACCCCAAAACAACAAAATTTTTCAGGAATGTATGATACTGGAGCAACTAGGTGGATAGAGCACTGACCCTGGAATCAGGAGGACCTGAGTTCAAATCTAGCCTCAGTCACTTAATAATTACCTAGCTGTGTGACCTTAGAGAAGTCACTTATTGTGACTTAATGTGCCTTGCCAAAAAATAAAAAAAGAATGTATGATACTGAATATGGTACTTTGGTGCTTAAACTTTGATACTGGACACTTTTTGGTTGCTTGAAGCATTCTTTTTATTTGTGGATTTTAAGATGTTTTTGAGCATTTTTATTTTGGAATTTCTTTTAGGAGGTGACTTGTAATATCTTTATTATTTTTAGTTTGTCCCCTTGTTCTGAGAAATCTGGGTTATTTTTATTTATGATTTCTCAAATATTGCATTTCTTGATTTTTAAAAAATGAATTTTCAAGTAGTTCAGCGTTTTTAGATAATAATAATCTCTACTTGATCTGTTTTTCTAGGTTAGTTTTTGATAATATATGCCTTACATTTTTTTTCAAGCTTTGTTCAATTCTTGGGTAAGGTTTGCCACTCATCATCTTTTCTATTATAGTAACTGTCCTTGCCATTCTTTCCTTTCTAGTTATTACATTTTGAATCTTTTTTCATTTCTTTAGGTCCTCTATAGTCCCTTTATCCTGTCCAGAAAATTATTTTCTCATGGGTGCTATTTGGACTGGTTATGCAGTAGCTCTGTTCTTCAGGGTTTACCTCTTAGTCTTTGCTCAAAGATATTTATTCATTATATCTGACATTTTTTTCTGTTTACTCAAATAGCCAGCTTTAGTTTCTAGATTATTGGGGTTTTGTGTTCTGGGCAAACTCAGTTCCCCATAGTTTTGTATCTTGGGACTAGGTCCTGCTTGATTCTGAGTTACATGGCTAAGCCTAGAGCCGTCTTCTGTAGGAATTGTCTGATCTTCTCTCCAGCCTGAGACTCAGACCCAGATTGCTTGCATACTGACCTCGCCCTGTCACAGTTGGACCCCTGGTGCTTCTGGCACTTGGGTACAGGTGCTGCTTCACACTGTCAACCACCCAGCTTAGCTTATCTGCCCTTGAGGCTTCTAAGTATTCTGGAGATCTTTTTCTTTGTGTTGTCCTCAGCTGAACAGAGGAACTGCTTTTATTTAGTTTTATCACTATTCTTTCTGTAGTATTGTAGAGTTTTATTAGCTTGTTTGTAGAAGACATGAGCTCTTCTAAGTCCTAATGCAAATGTCATCTAGGTAGCAAAGTGAATAGAGTATGAAGCTTGGAATCAGGGAGACTGGACATCAAATTCAGCCCTAAATACTTACTAGCTGTGTGACCCTGGGCAAGACTCTTAAACTTGCTTCTATTTCCTCAATTGTAATTTACCTCACAGGATAGTTGTAAGAATCAAATAAGATATTTGTAAACACTTGCCACAGTACCCGGCACATACTAGGTTCTATATAAATGCTGCTGTTGCTAATTTACAGTCATTTTCCCATAATCTTATCCTTTAACATTATTTTTAAAGCATTATGCATATGTGTAGTTCCATAAAACCTACTGTAAAAGAATGAAAGTGATCTTTTTACTTTCATGAAAAATACGTGTTGAAATATATTGTGCTTAATATTATTTTCTTAGTTCTTACTAATAGTATTTCAGTATTTAACCATCTATATTACTGAAAAGCCACATCAATTTTTTTTCAGACAGAATTTAACAAAAGAAATCATGCCCCTGATTTTTACTTTTAGTTTATGGTTCTGTGTTTGTATCACCTTCATTTCTGAATGTGTCTATCTCCTCAAAATCCTATCCTGTTCCATCTCTTGCCACAAAGATAAAAAAAGAAAGAGAAAAAATAATTTTAGCAAAAATAACCCAGTCATTAACCTAGTCCAATAACATATGTCAAGTTCTTAACTCTGTCAAAAAGAGATAAATTTTTCCATCTCTTCTTGGGGCCAAGCTTGGTCATTTCAGTTATACAGTTTTCATTTTATTTACCGCCAGCTCCTTTTTTTGTTGTTGTGGAAATTATTCCATCCATTTACCCCGTTGTAATCATTGTCTAGTATTGTTTTCTGGCTATGTTTACTTCACAGTGCATTAATTCGTAGATTGTCCAAACTTCTTCATTCTTCTTAACTCTTCATAATTCTTCATCATTAATATTTCTTATGGACAGTTATATTTCCTTACCATGATGTAAGTACAGTGAGTGATCTTCTGAATTCTCATTTTTCAAAAGTTAAAGGAATTGCTACAGTATCCCATCATATTTGGAAATTTAGTTATTCTGGTTCCATTTTTCTCTATAATCTTTAGTTTACTGACTTAAATACTGTACACATTTGAGTTCTGAGCATCTAATTATACCATTTAATTAGCTGTTAATTTCCTAAGAAGATGAAAAATCGTTGAAGATGGTTTTACAATGTAACTAGCAATTAGTAGCCAACAAACCATTTGGAGTAAATTCCAAAAGACTAATTGGAACCTATCCATCATTCATAATAAGTAAATGCTTAAAATTAATACTTTATATTTATTGAATAGCTAGAAACTATTTTGTATAGAACATTATTATTATAAGTAGCTATGGATGATACAAGCATAAATACTTTAGAGAGTCTGCTGTCTTGGAATTTATGATCTATTGGGGATATATGTATGCAAATAATTTTAATCAAAAATGAAATATGAGTACTTGAGGTTGCTGAAGATTTAAGCCTTTGTTTTGCACTTCTTGTATTTTTTGTTACATATAACCTTTTTATTAGTAAATAAAGAAGAGCTAAATAAAATGCATATGTATATTTTTCTGAATCATACTCATTCTTATTCAAAAGCATTAAATTATATGATAGCATTTGGGATTGTGCTAGATATTGAAGGAGAACGTGTTTTTCAAATCTAGCCCTTTATGAGCTTGTGCTCTAAAATACAATTTGATGATAAGTGCCTTTAGTTACACTAAATTACTGTTTTTGCTGTATTCGATTTTTGGGGGATTTATAAGTGTATTTTTAAAAACGAAGAACCATAGAGCTAAGCTAACATTCAAACTCCCAATTGCTTTGTAAAATTGTTGAAACCTTCATTTATTTTCATAAATGCTCCCATGTTTTATAGGGTATGGGGATTGCACCCAGCGTAAAGGTTTTTCTTTTTAGGATTCCCAAGTTGAGATGATCTCCTTTATCCATGTGACATGAGGAATCTACACAGACACACACACACACACACACACACACACACACACACACACACCCCTCACTTCCTCCCCAGTCCTAGACTCATGGAAAAACTACTTAAATCCTAGCTTTGATACACACTACTTGTGTGGCCTTCAAGGGAGTCATTCTCTTGCTTTGAGTCTTACTTTTTATAGAACCATAGATTTTAAACTAGAAGGTACCTTTAGAGGTCATCCAGCCCATTCCCTTTATTTTGTACATGAAGAAAACAGGCTTAGTTTCTTTCTCCAGAGAGGATAAGTGACTGGTAAGGAATCCCAGAGTGCTTCACATATTATCGAGAGTGAAATCTGTTCCAGTTTTCTTCAGTCACAAGTTATACTTGCCTTTATCTCTGGGAGATGGAGAGGGGGAGAGAGGCAAAACTGAATAATTTCTTAAGTTTCTTTTTAGTACTAAATCTATTGACCTATGGAAATAAATCTGAACTGTTTCCCAAATGGTGTATAATAAATGTAAGAATGTTTTCTTTTTATTAATTATGATACATTACATGGAAAGGAAAATTACATGCAAAAATATGCCTGGATTTATACATATAGATAACATTCCTAAAAATTTTGAATCAAAATTTTTTGATATTTAATGAATGATTTTAGAACAATTATAATGGTTACTTTAGATGTAAAATATGGGGAGAGGGTTAGGATTCTCATATTTAATGAATTTCTAAGGATTTTGAAACTTAAACCTTAAATGAATCCTACAAGTATCGTGTTCTCTTTTATATTCAGCATTTTTAAGGATATTGATTATCGTGTGTGTATATGTATTGTTTGCATATTGTCTCTTTCATTAGACCAAGTAGGGACCTCTTTTCAACCTTTTTTTATATCTCCAGAGTGCTTAATAAATATCTAGAGAAGGACATCTAGGTTAAATAATTCAATTTAAAGAATTGGGACTGTTTAGCCTGGTGAAGATAAAAATGCAGCACAGAGTCATGGGGACGGTGGAACATGATAGCTGTCTTCAAGGTAGTGAAGTGGGTTACACCTATTAAGTCTTTTTTATTTTGAGTTTTACAATTTTTCCTCCATCTTACTTACCCCCACACACACAGAAAGCGATTTGTCAGTCTTTACATTGTTTCCATATTGTACATTAATCCAAATTGAGTGTGATGAGAGAGAAATCATATCCTTAAAGAAGAAACATAAAGTATAAGAGATAACAAGATCAGACAATAAGATAGCAGGGTTTTTTTCCCCCCTAAATTAAAGGGAATAGTCCTTGAACTTTGTTCAAACTCCACGGCTCTTTCTCTGGATACAGCTGGTATTCTCCATTGCAGACAGCCCCAAATTGTCCCTGATTGTTGCACTGATGAAATAAGCAAGTCCATCAAGGTTGATCATCACCCCCATGTTGCTGTTGGTGTACAGTGTTTTTCTGGTTCTGCTCATCTCACTAAGCATCAGTTCATGCAGGTTCCTCCAGGCTTCCCTGAATTCCCATCCCTCCTGGTTTCTAATAGAACAGTAGTGTTCCATGACATATTTTTTATATATATATATGTATATATATATACACATATATATATATATATACATACATACATACACACACATACATATATCTCAATTTGTTCAGCCATTCCCAAATTGAAGGGCATTTACTTGATTTCCAATTCTTTGCCATCACAAATAGGGCTGCTATGAATATTTTTGTACAAGTGATGTTTTTACCCTTTTTCATGATCTCTTCAGTGTATATACACCCAGTAGTGGTATTGCTGGATCAAAGGGTATGCACATTTTTTGTTGCCCTTTGGGCATAGTGATTGGAAGACGTTTGGAGGAAAGATCTTAGACCCTGCCACACAAATCCGCATTGACAAGGAGAGATCCCAAGATACAGCTCTATGTCAGGGAAACTCTCCCTCTATCACCAGTGAAGGAGGGTAAACAGAATAATCTGGAACTTACTAGGTAGGATGTAATGGAAGGAAGCCTACCATTTGGTATCTTCCAGGATATCTGAACCAAATGTCTCTCTTGACTGCTAAAACTCTCTTGAAGTTCTAGTAAAAATAAATGTTTTCAGCACCCTCTAAATTGCAACATCATAGGGCAAAGCTCTTTTTGCCCACCCTGGTTGTAACTCTGTATTCGGAGATTGTGATTATGATAAGTCTAAGTAAATTTGAACAGTTCATGGGGAAATTTAAAAAAAATGTTATTATTTTAGTAGTTGAAGTTGATTGCTTCCAGAATTTTTTTTATTGGCAAAGTTGATATGAATGTGATTTGAAATAGCACATTCAAGAATGGATATAATAATTTGTGAAACATTTTTAGAATGAGCAGTATATTCTTGGGATCTGGTAGTATTGAAGTTTTGGGGGAGAAATTATCCAATGATTTATTTATTGAACAAATAAGGATTTAGGGATTGTTGATTGTTGAAAGAGTAATTAAAAACTAACCTAGAGGGCTCCGAAATAATAGAGTAAATCTATGAATCATTGGCTTATTAAGGCCTCAAGTATTAACAGTTATGGCTATTAAGTTTAACCATTGCCCGTAAGTATAAAATACTATCATCACCAAGTAGAAAGGCTTACTTAATAAACAGGAAAAACTAGAATCCTGCTATATTCAAGTAGAATGTTATTAAGAAGATATGAATATAGCCCCCAGTAAATTTCATTATAATCAATAAACAACTTCCCTTCTCTATTTAGATTTAGTCCAAATCTTGCAGGGAACAGGAAGTAGAAAGGAAATAAATATTTCTGTAACTGTTGTTTTATGACCAATAGCGTTTGTCTCTCACATTGCAGAATGCTTCAGTTCTTGAGACAAATTGACAAAGTGGTTAAGGATGGGGTCTGCTATGAAATAACACTTGGAAGAGAATATGTGTCCTTCAGATAATTCCATCATAACCAAAGCAGACATTTGTGCTGGTAGTTGTTGATATTCTCATAATCTTTCTTTTTTATATGGTAGTAAGTGCTTTTGTATTTTACTTGCTTTTGGATTTCTTTATTAATCTTAACTCTAATACCTTTAACTAAAGCATTGACCTCTTATAGAACCACTTCTTCCAGTTCAGCTGTTTTCTCCATGTTTGTTTTCTTTAGGACCATTTGATTTTCTTAAATGATATCTAGGACTGTGAAGAATGTGGTAACTGCACTGTCTTTAAAAGTGAAAAGATTTATTTAAAAAAAAACCTTTAGGGGGCAACTAGGTGGCACAGTGGATAAAGCACTGGCCCTGACACTTAATAATTACCTAGCTGTGTGGCCTTGGGCAAGCCACTTAACCCCATTTGCCTTGCAAAAACCTAAAAAAAAAAACTTTATAGATTCTTTTCGTGGATGTGTGTATGTGAATTTTATTAGATGCTATTTTTTTTTCTTTTTAGGTTTTTGCAAGGCAAATGGGGTTAAGTGGCTTGCCCAAGGCCACACAGCTAGGTAATTATTAAGTGTCTGAGACCGGATTTGAACCCAGGTACTCCTGACTTCAAGGCCAGTGCTTTATCCACTACGCCACCTAGCTACCCCAAGATGCTATTTTTCATAGTCCTCCACTGTCCTTCTCCAAAAGAGTTTATGAAAAAGATCATATTCCAAACTATCTTTGGCTGATCTGTCTCTTTCCATTTGACCAAAAGAAAAAATCCAGTGTATATCAACTGTGACAGATTTTAGATTCTTTTGATCTCTAAGACAATTTGTATTACTTCAATTTCAAAATTATTATAAGCAGCATTGGTTTCTTTTCCTTCATTTCTCATTTCCCAGATTCAATAACCTGTTTTAATATGGCAAGCTGCCATCTTTAATTTAATTACAAGCTCTCATGGGTTCAATTATCATCTCCATGCAGATGATTTCCAGTTTTTTATATCTACCTCTTAAGTTCTCTCCTGAGCTCCAGTGTTCTCTATCAGTAGCCTTTTGAACATCTCCAACTGTCCTGGAGGTATTCCAATCTCAGTGTATCTTAAAACAAATAATGATTTTTGGCCCCAAATTCTCTCCTCTTCCAAACTTACATATGACTGTCAAGACCTTGGTATCTTTTCAGTCTTCCCCAGTCTCACAATTTTGTTTTTTCTCCATTTCCTTTCTTTTATTCCACATATTCATTCTGTTACCAAGTCTTGTAGTTTTTTAACCTTTCCATCTTCCCTAGATGTCCCTGTCTTTCCACCCACAGCCACTAGGATGGTACTAGTTTCAGTGACTTCCTGGGTGGGCTCCCTGCCTTAAGCCCTTCCCCTCTCCACTTCATCCTCCTCACAATTCGGCAGGTCCTCTCTTTAACAGGGCCCTGACCTCCTGACATGGCCCCTTTGATCTTTGTCCTCACATATATCTCTGGCTTTCTTGCTTCCCTTCAAGACTTGACTCAGATTCCATCTTCTAAAGTAGAGTCCTGTCCTAGTTCTCCTCTCCCCACTGACCCTCAGAGATACTCCCCTTTCTACTCTGTCTGTCCTGTATGGTTATGGTTGTCTACATGTTGACAACTCCATTAGAATGTCAGCTCTTTTTTTTTTTAATTTTTCTGTGGGCCTTTATTATTTTTTAATTGCTATTTTATTTTAGCTTTCAATTACATTTTTTTTTTGCAAGGCAATGGGGTTAAGTGGCTTGCCCAAGGCCACACAACTAGGTAATTATTAAGTGTCTGAGGTCACATTTGAACTCAGATCCTCCTCACTCCAGGGCCAATGCTCTATCTACTGCGCCACCTAGCTGCCCCTCCAGTTACATATTATGAAAGTTTTTCATCCTTCATCCACATGCATATGCATTTTTAAGTTGCATAATTTCCTTTTTCCCCTCCCTTCCTACCCCCCTCCGCTCAGCAGCGAAACAGTCTGCTGAACATTGTACATACACTAACACGTTTGATTAGTCATTTTCTGTAAGAGGAATTAGGATTAAGGGAAAAGAAAGAAAACCATGAGAAAGAAAAACAGAAAAAAGTGAATGTAATGTCCATTCAACTTCTGTAAGGGTTTTTTGTTTTGTTTTGTTTTTCTTCATCTGAATGTTGTCCATAGTTGATCTCCCTAGGTCTGCCCTAGTTCTCTGCTGAGAGGAGCTGCAACTGTCAATATTAAATAGTTCACAGATGTTGTTGTCAATGTGCAAAATGTTCCCTTCACTCAGCATCAGATGGCATAAGTCATTCCTTGCTTTTCTAGAGTCCCGCCATTTATGGTTTCTTATAGAACAGTAGTATTCCATAACATTCATGTACCATAACTTATTCAATTCCTCAATTGAAGGGCATCCCCTCAATTTCCAATTCTTTGCCACTACAAAAAGAGCTGCTACAAATATTTTGGAACATGTGGAATTTTCCCATTTTTTTATGATTGCTTCTGATTATAGGCCTAGAATTGGAATTGCTGGATCAAAGGTTATCATCAGTTTTATTGCTCTTCGGACATAGTTCCATATTGATCTCCAGCATGGTTGGATCAGTTCACAACTCCACAAACAATGCTTTAATGCCCCAATCCTCCCACAACCTCTCCAAAATTGGAGAGTTTGTTTTAATTTTCATTTCTCTAATCAGTAATGATTTGGAGCATTTTTTCACATGATCAACATGTTAAATATATATATGATATATAGTAGAATGTCAACTTTTTAGGGCATTAAGCCCAATGCCTACCACCCAGGAATCAATGTTGGTTTGTGTTTGATGATTAATTTTTGACTGCAAATTAAGTTACACTGTAACCACAGAAGAATAGAAAAGACTATAGACAGGGAATTAGGAAAAAAGCCATGTAAAGTATGTTTCTAAAGAAAAGAGGATTGATTTTTTTTTAAGAAGATAGTTCTTGGGACGACAGTGAAGAATATCTATTAACCCCTTGTGAACTCAATAATTTTCTTCAAGAGTTTGAAGAAAGTGCTGCCTCTCCCCACCCCCTAATCCCAGCATTGAATGTACTAACCTGTAGTGAACTACATCTAAGAGAATATATTAAATTTCTTGACATCAGGAATTCTATGTATTCCCCACATGGCATATAGATGCCTGACCCATAGTGCTCTTTTTTTTTTTTTTTTTTTAAGATTTTTGCAAGGCAAATGGGGTTAAGTGGCTTGCCCAAGGCCACACAGCTAGGTAATTATTAAGTGTCTGAGGCCCTATTTGAACCCAGTACTCCTGACTCCAGGACCGGTGCTCTATCCACTGCACCACCTAGCTGCCCCATATAGTGCTCTTTTACTAGATTCTTAGCAAACAGACAACACTTGCACAAGCTGGACAAGTATGAATATAATGTGGTCTGCTTCATTGAAGGGAATATTCACATCAGTAAACATAAATTTCTTTCAGTATTTGAGTGTGTCATTATACCTGCTCTCTACAGCTCACATTAAATGCGGATTTTCCTGAAGGAAGTTTGAAAGATAGGTGCTCTCATTTAACTGTGACTTTGACCTAACAATGATTAACAATTTTAGTTGACATATTAAGAACATAAACAGATTTTTTACAAAATTTGAGAAGTTGTCTTTCTGTTTATGGTATTTACATTCTGTTGGAAGACTACCTTAACATAGATTAGTCAGTGTATCATAATTTGAAGAGGGAAAGAACATTAACTAAATATTAGACTCAGCAGGAGTTTCCTTAGAAGTATTATCATCTGAATTAATCCTTAAAGGAAATTATTCTAAAAGACAAAAGTGAATTCCAAGCTTGTGAGACAGCTTGTTGAAAGGCAGGAAATGGAATGCTGAGTTGAAGGCTCTTTACCAAGGATTTTAAATGTCAAGCTGAGGAATTTAAATAGCCTCTTGGAGGCAGTAGGATGCCACTAAAATTTTTTGCACAGGGGAACAACATGGCCAGAATTTTATTTTAGGAAGATTATTTCATAGGCAGTGGTGGAAGATGTATTGGAGAGTGATGAAACTAAAAGTAGGGAGATCAATTAGGAGGCTTTTGAAATAAGGCAAGTTAGAGTTGACAGGGTCCTTAAGTAGGGTGGTATTAGTAGTAATGTAAGTGGGGGAGTGCATTCAAGAGTGATTGTAGTGGTAAATTGACAACTAAATATGAAGGAGGGAAAAAGCTAGAAGATGAATTTGATATTTCAAACCTGATTGATTGACAGGAAGATGGTACCCTCAACAAAAATATGGAAATTTAAGAGAGTAGGGAAAGTTGGGGGAAGATAGTTTTCCTTTTTGTTGTTGTTGTTGTTTTTTTACAAGGTAGTGGGGTTAAGTAATTTGCCCAAGGTCACACAGCTAGGTAATTATTTGTGTGTGACAGATTTGAATTCAGGTCCTCCTGACTCCAGGGCTGGTGCTCTATCCACTGTGCCACCTAGCTGCCCCTAGAGTTCTAATTTGAACATGTTGAGCTTGAGTTATGCAGAACAAGATGGGGATGTCTGACAGATGGAAACTAGAAATCAGGAGATTTTAAGTTGCATTTATAGATTGGACGATTTTAATTATGATATCAGAGTTTTCATCTTGTACCCTCATTCTCTGTTACACTATTATGAGTTGCCCAGTCTTGTCAATTCTATCGTCACAACATCAGAATTCAGGCATCCATCCCCCTTTTCTCAACTCACATGACTATCACCCTGTTTAGATCCTTATCTTACCTTTTATCTAGCTTATTGAAATAACTTTCTAAGTTGGTTGGCCTACCTCATGTTTTCCCCTTTTCTGATCCATTGGCCACACACAGCTGCTAAAGTGATAGCCCTTACATGTCACTCTCTTACTCTGTAAACTCCAGTAATTCCCTAATGCCTGTAGGATAAAATGTAAAGACCTTTGTTTGACTTTTAAAGCCCTTTACTATGGGATCCAGCTTTTCCACTTATTCCTTCAAAACACCATTTCAAAGGGGCATTTAGTTGGTGCAGTGGATAGACCACAGCCCCAAGTTCAAATCTTGCTTCAGACACTTTAATAATTGCCTAGCTGTGTCACCTTGAGTAAGTCACTTAAACCCATTGCCTCAAATAAATAAAAAAAAATTTAAAACACAGCATTCCACTCTCATCTTTATGTATTTGCATTGGCTACTGCTTCTGCCTAGAATGTACTCCTCTAATCTGAGAATCCCTCATTTTCCCTAAGATTCAGCTCAAGTATCACCTTCTATACAAAGGCTTTTCATATCCCAAATTTTAGAGCAGAATATAATCTGAATATTATTGGGGGCATAGGTGTTGTTTCTCTTGATTAAAAAACAATCTTTCTTGAGGGCAGGGACCATTTCATTTTTTGTCTTTGTATTACCTTGCTCTTAGCACAATACCTAGCAGAGAGTGGCATTTAATAAATACCTATGGAATGATTTTTAAAAATACAAATTTTAAAATTTGTTCATATCTGGAAAGAAATGATTTAATTCTGCATGATGTTTAGTAATAAGTACTCATGGCTAACATCTAAGGTTATAAGGGTAGTGGTTTATACATTTTAAGATTTGGACAATGTGTGCATGTGTGTGTATGTTTTTCTCCATGTAGGGGTAGAGTGGTGTGTGTGTGTGTGTGTGTGTGTGTGTGTGTGTGTGTCTCCTTTCTGTTTCAATTTTTTTCTAAGTTTAAAAATTTCTGTTTCTAGAAAATGATAGTGTTGGATTACATGGTCCCTTCCAGTTCAAATATTACAAGACCTGTTTATATGCTTTTCTGATCTTATGTTTTAGAGATACTAGAAAATAGCTTTAAAATATTTAAATATAACAATAAATATAACATAAATAATAAATATAATAAATTTAAAATCCTTTATTTTTATAAGGTTGAGAGACAAACATAGTATAATAGAACATTTGACCTTAGTCACTGTATTTGGTTTTAGTTCAAATTGTGTTACTACCTAGTTGTGTGACCCTAGGGACTTTCTGACTTTATTTACTTATGAGATGTGAAAGTATTAGAGAAATTAAGAATTTGAAGGCTATGACTATTTCTCTTTTATCTTTCTATCCCGATCCTTACACAATGTCTAATATTAGTGTACCTAAAAATACTTTTTTGTATTAAATCCACCTTGTATTTTCCAGCCCTTTGTTTTGGAGATTCTATAATTTGAAAACTACAAATATGCCCATATTTTGTGTACATCTTATATCAGAGCACTTTGCATTTTTCATGTCCTATATCCCTGACTCTCAGGGTTGAGGTTTGACTTCCATCTCCCTCCTCCCCACTTCTGAATCTGCTGTCTTAGAGGTCAGCAGTGCTCATTTGACTCTGGCATCCCTCTCCCACTGTATTCCCCCCCCCCCCCCCCAGCCACCACCAGTCAACTTATATCTTGCCACTGAACTCTGGAGAAGAGAGTGAAGCTAATGACTTTGATCCCCTCTGCCTCACTAAACTCATTAAACATGTAAGAGAATCTATGATCCTCCTGATTTCAGTGGTCCTCCATGAAAAAGATGGACAAATTACAACATTCTCCATTTATTTAAGTGAAAACATGGGAATATGACTCTTCAGTCATGTGTCCTATAAGTTCCCTAATTGTATTGGCTTCTGTTTTTTGGTGAACAAGGTTCCAAATAATCTCCTAGGTTATTAAAAACATTCAAGTATCTTTTTGAAATAAGATTATAGAATAGACTTTAAAGTAAAGAAAATCAGCTAACAACTTAACATTGATGTGTAGGTCATTGGATATACAAAAATAGTCCCTACCTTTAAGGAACTTAAGAATCTACTCATGTGACACTATGTATAAGTAAATAAATATAGAGTAATTTTAAAAGGAAGAGAACACTATCAGTTTAGGGTAGAGGAATCAGGAAAGGCTTTATGGAGAAGACGGGATGGGAGCTGAACCTTGAAGGTAACTTGAAATTCTCAGAGATATAAATGAAGAGGTTCTGTGACTACATTCCAGGGATGGGGACTAGACTGGGCAAAGGCCTAGAAATTGAGCAGGGGGGAGTATTTTGAATTCTGAGAACAAGTAGAGGAACATATAGTGGAATATAGAATTTGTGAAAAAGTAATGTAAAATAATTCTGGAAAGTATGTATTGTGGGAATTAAAGTAGGGGGACCATTAAATATTGAAATGGGAGTTTGTATTTTTATCTAGAGATTAGAAGAAAAACCATCTAAGATTCTTCAGCAGAGGAATAATATCAAAGTAAGGAACTTTAATAGGGGTGCATTATGGATGCTGAATTTAATAAGGGAGTGACTAGAAACTGAAAAACAAATTAGAAAATTATTGGGGGCAGCTAGGTGGCGTAGTGGATAAAGCACCAGCCCTGGAGTTAGGAGTATCTGGGTTTAAATCTGGTCTCAGACACTTAATAATTACCTAGCTGTGTGGCCTTTGGGCAAGCCACTTAACCTCGTCTGCCTTGCAAAAACCTAAAAAAAAAATTATTGCAATAATTCAGGTGAGAAACTAGGATACTGACCTTTTTGAGTGGAGGGGATGGAAGTAGACCTTTACATCTCACTGGATGTGGTCAGATGAGGGAGATAGAAGAGCCAGAGGTGACTTCAAGATGCAAACCTGGATGACTGGCAGGATTTTATTCTCAATTTTTTTTTAAAGGGGGGAAAGTTTGGAAGAGAAATGATTTTGGAAGGATAGATGAGCTTAACTTTTGTTAAGCTGAATATGAGATGTTAATGTGACTTTCAGAAGAGAGATTAGGGTTAATTATAGTATAGAGTTAGCCAAATAGAAATGATAATTGAATCCATGGAAACTGAGGAGATGCCTAAAATTGAGGGAAAAGTTTCAGGATAGAAACTTGCTTAATGATTGTTAAGATGAACCGTAATTCAGTAAAGGAGACAGGAATAGACTATTGGGAAAATGGGGGCCGGGGGCAGTGTATACAGCATGAGTCTGACAGTGGGAAAGACTTGAGTTGAAATCCTGATTCAGACACTTAACCAGCTACATGACTGTAGACAAATCACTTAATGTCTCTCAGCCTCATTTTCTTCATTTATAAAATGGTGTTAATCATTGTACCTACCTTGGGACTTAACTTAGCTAAAGCTCTTTGTAAACCTTAAAATATTTATATATCAGCTGTTATGACTGTTCAGTCTCTAAAATGGTCACATTGAATGAAAGCTGTGAAAGGTTTTTGGATTTAACAATGAAGAAATGATTGGTAACCATAGAGAAAACAGTTTCAGTTGTGACAGAGGTAAGGGATGAATGGAAGATGAGAAAATTAAATTAATGAGTGCAGATCCTTTCTGAGAGTTTGTCTTGTAAAAGAGTGAAGTGATATAGGTCAGAGCCAAGATGGTAGGGTAAAATGAGGGTCTTTTGAGGCTCAGACAACTGGGAAAGAGCTAGTAGATAAGGAATAATTAAAGAGGGGAGAGGGAAATGACTGAATGGACAGTTTCTCAGAGGATATGAGATATGATCAAGAAAATAGGTCATAGTAAGAAACCATTACTTTTTTCTGGGATTGGAGCTAAAGAGAGTGAATGGGACATGACGAAATGTTTTAAGGTATAGTCTTTCAGCCTCTACATTTCTTAATCAGTGAGGATGGAGGATTCTTTGCTGAGAGGAAGGGATAGAGATTAAAAGAGAAAATTTGAAATAGCATCTCTGGAAAGTGTGGATGAGTTAATGAAGGAGAAACAAAAGGATTATCTTGTACCTACCAATAAAGACCCATTTGACATTAGAGAACATAAATTTTTGGTGGATTCATTTGTCATGGTTTGCCTAAATTCCTCCAGCTGCATTCAGTAATATACAAGTAAGAGGAAAGAAAACATATGGAGGGGAGCAGTAGTTCAGGTTTTAAATAATTTAAGTATTGAATTAGTTTATTTCTTATGGAGTAGTTTTTAAAAGTAAAAGGAGGTGGTAGAGGAAGTAATCATCATAGAATTCTGAAATTGGAAAGGGTCTGAGAGGTTATTTTGTTTAGGAATCTCCTTTAATTATTCGGAACAGAATGGCAGATAAAGAATTCATTATAAATTATATTGCTTTGAATTAATCTATCTCTTTTCATTCATTAACTGATTGTGAACAACATCAGCATTTGCATTTTAATCAGACATGAACATTTTCTTTTGCTAACTTATTGAATGCTTTGGGTATGTTTTTCTTTACCTGTAAGATCTGGCTTGAATATCTCTAAACTTGAACACAAAAACCAAGCCTCTTACCTTTAGTATTGGGAAAGCAGCCTTTACAGGTTGAAATGTTTAAAGGGAAATGGCATTGTGTAATTATAAGTAAGGTTCATTTTAGGTTAGCTTGTGTGTTATTAAATCTTGTTTTGTTTTTTTAATAACCAAGAAGCATGATAAAAGGATACTCTTTATTATACTCTACTGGGATAGTTGACCCAATATTTCTTTTCCCTTTGTGCTTTTAAAACTATATTCTTTCAACCATATACTTAGCAGTATATAAAAAAGAATTAAAATTATGTATCCTTGCTCCATATTTATTCTTGAGACAGCCTAATGAAATCCAGATAAATCTGGTACTAAAATTGATTTCTGAGAGACCCGGCTAAGATGGTAGAATATCTAAAAAAATCCAGTCAAACTCTCACCTATAATTATACAAAGATCTAGAAAATGTATGGGACCAAATTCTCATCTGAATGTCCAAGATAAAGCCCCTGTGAGTCATTTTACCAGTCTAGTTTGACAAAAGGAAACAGGGAGAGCTCTTTAAAAAAAAAGGCACTGGGGTCTGGTCAGTAGCATGCTGCATAGATCAGCGTGCCAAGGGTCACTTGGATATTTATATCACCATTCAAGGGCTATACTTAATCAAACATTTAATTAATTCAGCCCTAAAAACTCCTAAATTTATTGAATTGAATTCCACCTGCAGCAATTCCAGACCAATACAAAGGATCCTTGTCCCTAATCTAGAGCATCCCAATGTGGGGAAAGGATTTATTCTGGGGCAAGAGGTCCCAGATCTACCTAAGGGACCTAAATCGTGTAGGGTGCAGGAACAAGGTGCCAGCTGGCAGCTTTATCATTCACTCAATAGTATTCAGGGTGGACAGGGTTTCCTATTCTTCTGGTCACCAGGCCAGTATGAAACCTGCTGAAGAATTCTACACCAAGGAAGGTTATAGTTCTGTCCCTCTCAAACAGCAGATCTTTCCAGGTGACTGGTAACGTTGCCAGAAAAAAATGTGTTTGGCTAAAGATTTCAGGTGCTCTAGGAAAGAATTCATTTAAGATATCAATTCTGACCCAGAAGAATTTAGGGATTAGAAAAAGGTTTATTATTTAGGTATTGTGTGGTTAGCAGAAGCTAGAGAAAAGATTAGAAGCAGTAGACACCATAAGAGGATAAGCAATAAAGAAAGGTATAGGAGCACTCCAGGGAGTGGGTTGGCCTCCCAAATGAAGAGAAGCAACTCAACTGAGTAGAGGGTGAGGTTTTAAAGGGGCTGGAAGATGAGGTAATTAGTCCTGTATTGATGGGGGGGGGGGGGGCAGTAACTCTAGGAGCAGATATGAGATAATTAGGAATATTTGGGTGAGGGGTGGTAGCTCCGACACTTAATCCTTTCAGGCTAGAGCAGGAATGTATTGTTTTGTTGATTGGAGCTTGTCTTGTGCCTGGGGGAAGGGACTTACAGAGTCCCTTGTCTGTAATATTGGAGTCTAGCCAAAGTTTGCTCTGTAAATCCTTTAGGGGCAAATCCATAAACTTGTTTCTCAGACTCAAACCCAAATCAGAAAGTTTCAAAACTTAGACTGGGAGATACAATCTGACATTGCTTTGGATCAGATCACTTTGGGAACCCTGAAAAATATAACACCCAGTATTTCAAGAAAGCAGTAGGATCCAAGAGGACAAGAGCTCAGTCCAGATATTCTTTCTAGTTGTAAACTAACAACATAAAATCCAAATGTAGGAAGAAGATAGATAGAATAAACAAAAAAGGAATCTCACCATAAAAGCTATTATAGTGACAGTAACACCTAAAATATTAATCTAGAAGAAGAGAATGACTCTAGAATGTTCACATGCAAAACTTGAAATACATAGCCCATGTACAAATTCACTCAGAATTCTTGGAATAGATGAAACAGTAGATGAAAAAAGAGTTTAAAAATGAAATGAGTATATTAAAGGGGAACAAATGGCATAGACATGAGAGCAATGCAAGGAAAAATTGAAAATGGAATTAACTTCATTCAAGAATGCCCAAGAAATAACCTCCTTAAAAAAAAAGAAACAAATTAGAAACAATAAAAAAAGAAAGGATTTTTTTTTTAATACAAGCAACTGTTCCAGAAACAGAACATAGTGAGCTAATTTAAGAATAATTGTACTACTTGGAAGCCATGATATTATGAAAGATCATCCAGATCCCTGAGGAACAGAGGACAAGGGGAAGAAATAGAAAGACTCTACAGATCACATCCTTACAAACAACCCCCAAACTTCCAAATATAAACTTTCAGGAACATTATAGCCAAAAATCAAGATTTACAGATCAAAGAAAAATACTATAGGCATTGAAAAAGAAAGAATTCAAGTATCAAAGAACCACATTTAGAATCATATAAGATTTAGTAGCCATAATATCATCAAGGAATGAAGAACTTGGAGTATGTGATTATCTTGAAGGCAAATCCAAAAATAACCTACCTAGTAAAAACTCATAATCCCTCAGAGAAAAACAATAGACCTTTAATTAAATAGAGAGCTATTGGTCACAAAACCAGAGCTGGGTAGAAACTTGGAAATACAGATATAAGAGTCAAGGGAAACATAAGGTGAACATGAAGAAGCAGTCATACGTGGTTATAAAAGGGTAAACTGCATTCCAATTTGGAGAGAGGATATATGTGTCCCCTTTGAACCTGATGAGAATACTCTTGTTCTGTTAAAAATAATGAAAGGGATAATTTCTGAGAAACCTAGAAAGTCTTGTATGAACTAATGCAGTATGAAGTGGTCCAAGAGAACAATTTACACAGTAATGATGATACTTTTAAGACAAACAACTTTGAAAGTCTTAGAACTCTGATCAGTGCAGCAACCAATAACAATTCCAGAGAACTCATGATTGCCTTGTTTATTTTTGTTTTTGTTTTTAGGTTTTTTGCAAGGCAAATGGGGTTAAGTGGCTTGCCCAAGGCCACACAGCCAGGTAATTATTAAGTGTCTGAGACCAGATTTGAACCTAGGTACTCCTGACTCCAAGGCTGGTGCTTTATCCACTAAGACACCTAGCCACCCCTCATCATTGCCTTTTGATCAAGAAGTTACAGGTTCAGAATATAGAATGAGATTTTTTTTTTAAACATGGACAAAACATAATTTTCTTTTTTGGCTTGACTATACATATTTGTAACAAGGTTTTAATTTTTCTTACCCAATGCAGGTCAAGGGTGGGTGAGAGAGATTATATTTCCTTTTTTTTTTTGCAGGGCAGTGGTGTTAAGTGACTTGCCCAAGGTCACACAGGTAATTATTAAGTGTCTGAGGCTGAATTTGGACTCAGGTCCTCCTGACTCCAGGATTAGTGTTCTATGCACTGTGCCACTTAGCTTCCCCCAATTATGTTTCCTCTTAAGGCACACTGAAAATAAGATACAATTTTTCTCTCTTGAAATTGATAAACCATTCTTTGAAATCTAACAACTCTAATTTCTTTTTTTCTAGACTATGTCTTCAGCAGTGGTACAGTTATATGCTGCAGATCGTAATGGCATGTGGTCAAAAAAATGCTGTGGTGTAGCATGTCTTGTTAAGGACAATCCACAAAGATCTTATTTTATCAGAGTATTTGATATCAAGGTGAGATTTTTTTTTTACTTTGGGGTTGTTGGAGTTTGGTCTGATCATGAATTAATACTATGTTGGATTAGTTCTTTTAATGTTTCAGTCACAGTGTCACTGAAGAGTCACATGAAAAATATGATTTTGATTTCACCACTGAGCTAGATAGATGAACTGAACTGAGTACCTAACATGCCAAGGCACTGGTAGCCCCCGTAATCAAACTTAATGGTTGTTCCGGGTTGTTTCCTTGCTCTGTACTTGTTCTCAGTTGCCACCAAGCTTACTCTCTTTTGCTTGAAGATTTTACTACCTTGTGAATTAGTTCATTTTCCTTTTGGACCTGATTGCTTGGAAGTTCTTCCTTGTGTTAAGATGAAATCTTTTTTTTTCCTACAGCATATTCACATAATTTTTATGACTAGGATTCCATGTGTAATGGGAAATGCCAGTGAGCACCTTCCTCTCACAGTGCATATCATTAGTATCTTCTTTGTAATTTGTACTCTCTTTTTTTTTTTTAGGTTTTTGCAAGGCAATGGGGTTAAGTGGCTTGCCCAAGGCCACACAGCTAGGTATTTAGAAAGTGTCTGAGGCCAGATTTGAACTCAGGTACTCCTGACTCTAAGGCCAGTGCTTTATCCACTGTGCTACCTAGCCGTCCCATTGTAATTTTAGAGAATTGTCTATGAAAACTGAGAGGCAAGTCTTGAGCCAAGGACACATTTTCCTATCTTCAATTCTCTCTATATTAGATCATTTAATTGCCCTTTCCATGTAATTACCCTTCAGAAATTTAAAGAAAATAGTCATGACCCTAACAAGACTCTTACCAAGACATTGTACTTTGTTTAGTATCTTATCTGTACTTTATTCATTCATGAATTACAACATGATTTTTAGCCATCCTGAATATTCTGTGACTAGCGTAGTTTGTCAGTGTTCTAAATGTTGTGCTCAGATATCTTTTTTTAAAAACATTTAGTAAAAGGCGAAAGATTTATATGATCTGAGAAGAAACCAGTGTCTTTTTTTTTAATTTTAGAAAGGTTTTATTTAATTTGAGTTTTATAATTTCCCCCCCAATCTTGCTTCCCTCCCCCACCTCCCACAGAAGGCAGTTTGCTAGTCTTTACATCATTCCCATAGTATGCATTGATTTAAGTTGAATGTGATGAGAGAGAAATCGTATCCTTAAGGAAGAAACGTATAGTATGAGATATAGCAGAATTACATAATAAGACAACATTTTTTTTAAATTAGAGGTAATAGTCCAAACTCCACAATTCTTTCTGAGGATACAGATGGCATTCTCTGTCACAGATACCCCAAAATTGTGCCTGATTGTTGCCCTGTTGGTATGAGCAAGCTATTATAAGGTTGATCATCACTCCCATGTTGCTATTAGGGTATACAATGTTCTGGTTCTGCTCATCTCACTCAGCATCTGTGCTCAGGTATCTTAAGTTTTGTCTGTCTCCATTCTTGCAAGATGCCTAACATTAGGGTACCTACAAATTGTTTTTTCAAAAAAAAATTATTATATCTTCCTTAAGTTTTCTAACACTACATTTTTTGAGATTATATAATTTGTAAGTTACAGAAATGCCCAAATATTGTGTACATCTTATGACAGAGCACTTTACATTGTTCATATCCAAATTGCCCTGACTTCTTAAGGCCTTTATTCACCATTTGACTTCATCTCCCTTTTCCCCTCCCTACCTCTCTGAGTCTACCATCTTAAAGGTCTGCAGTGGTGTTTTCACTTGTCTCCACCATCTTAAACTTACTGCATCCTAAGCCATCACCAGCCATCTTGATCTGTGTCTTGGCTCTGGATTTGGATGCCTGGAGGAGGAGAGAGTTTTGGCTGACAGCTTTACCCCAACTCACTTAAATCCATTTCACAAGTAGGTCCAAGCACCACCTTTGTGACATTATTGGTCCTCTTTGAGAACCAATGATGAACAAGAGCATTTTGCCCACCTTGTACATTTGTATATCCAACATATTTGAACCCAATTGCAGAAATTTCTTTATCCTTGTTGAATCAGCATGATACCTCAGAGTCATTTATTAAGCACCCACTGCATACCAGACACAGCTAAGTCCTGGAGGTACAAAAAACAGTAAAGCACAGTCTCTGCTTTCAAAAAGGTCATGTCTTATGGGGGAGACAACATACATGCAACTATGCACAAGCACGCTATATAAAGGCTGTGTTGGAAATAATTAACTGAGGCAAAACTAGAATTAAGGGGAATTGGAAAGGCTTTTTTTATGTAGATTTTCACTGAGACTTGGAAGCCAGAGAAACCAGGAGGTAGAGATGAGAAATGAGAACATTCTGAGCATAGGGGATAGCCAGAGAAAATGCCTTGAGCTAAAAGATAGTGTCTTATTTAAGGTACAGTAAGAAGGCCAGTGAAATGAAAATATTTATAGTAGCTCTTTTACAGTAGCTAAGAATTGGAAATTGAATACGTAATCCAATATAAATATGATGAAGTACTGTTGTACTGTAAGAAATGATGAAGGGGATGGTTTCAGAGAACTTAGGCAGACTTGTATGAATTGATTTAAAAGATAAAATATGGGATGTTTGAAAAGGTAGAGGAAAGCATGCTATAAAGGATAGAGGGACTTTGAATGGCAAAGATTTGATGCACTTTAAGAAGATCATTTTGACAGTGACTGAGGATGAACTAGAGTGAGGAAAGGTTCACATCAGGGAGTGCTAATAAGGGCTAACATAAAGATTGTGGCATTGTCAGAGGAGAAAAAGAGACATTTGTTAAAGATGCTAAGAAGATAAAATCAACAGCCCTTGGCAATGGATTATAATTTCATACATACATACATACATATATATATTGAGAGAGAGAGAGAGAGAGAGAGAGGGAGAGAGAGAGAGAGAGAGAATGAGAATGAGAATATGAGAATGAATGACACCTAGATTGGGAACCTGGGGGGCTTGTGATGATGATAATGATGATATTCTCAGTAAGCTAGGTAGAGGGAGGATTTAGAGGGAAAATAACAATTTCAGTTTTGTATATGTTGAATTTAAAATGTCTATTGGACATTCAATTTGTATGTCTAAGTATTCAGAGATGGTAGACTGGAGGTGAGCAAAGAAGTAAGAACTGGATGAATAGATTGGGAAATCATAAGCATAAAGATGATAATTGAATCATGAGGTATGAACAGACCACCAAGTGAAATAGTATAGATGGAAAAGAAAAGAGAGCCCTTAACTGTGACTAGATATAAATTCATCAGAAACCTGGAGAAAAGAGATTATCAAGGGGAAAAGAGGATGATGACATTGTTAGAGGCTACAGAAAGCTTAAGACAATGGATAAAAGGCCATTAGATTGGTCAACTAAGTTTTTTTAGTAACTTTGAGAGAGCAGTTTTGGTTAGATGTTTAGGGTGAGAGTCAATCTGTAGGATAGTTAAATAAAAAAAGAAGAAAGTAAATGTGGAGGCATCTAGTGTAGGTAACCTCATGGATTTTAGTCATAAAAGAGAGGAAAGATATGGAAAAATAGTTAACAGATATTGTTGGATCACATGAGGAATTTTTGAGACAGTAAGGAAGCGCGCAGTGGGGGGGAGAGATTAAAGGTAAATGAAGAGTAGGAATGTTAGAGGAAGATGGTCTGCTTTAAAAAATGGAATGGAATTATTTGTGGATATAGAGGGAGAACATGTGTATGCACATATACATAATGGTAATTTATTTTTCATAATTAGTAAACAACTAATTTCAAATGATTTGGCTAGATTTGTTATATTAAAAAGCACTTTACTATTGCTCTTATTAGATAAATAATATTCTTTGCTTTAAATTCTCAAGGTTATATTTCTGTAACACTTGTTTTTAACTTTTAATTTCTTTTGTTAGGACGGGAAACTACTATGGGAACAGGAGCTCTATAATAACTTTATATATAATGGTCCTAGAGGATATTTTCATACATTTGCTGGTGATGTAAGTCAGAGTTTACCTTATTATGCTTTATTTATGCAGCTGCATTTTAAATGTCACTGTTTTTAGTTATGTTCATAAAATTGCTGTTTCTAGATTTTCCATTTCTGTATTTTATAAAAATATGAAGAATTTTTTTGTTTTCAGTTTTATAGTCTTTTCAACAAAGAATCTTATTAAGTTCAAGTTGCTGGTTAACAATATAAGAAACATAAATCAGTATCATTGGAAAAGAGCCTCTTTTATTTCCTAGATAATCCATTTTATAGCATACTTTTTAGTCTTTAGATTGCATAGAAAACATTAAAACTAAACATCATTTTGCTTTATTTTTCTTAAGTTTGGAGTAATATTGCCTCATTTCACCCCACCCCAGTTTTTATGGTGTTTGAATTAAAATTCTAATTTGAGTTCCATTTGTAGGTCTGACAGAAAATAAAAATACAGTTAATCTTTAAACTTTTGCATAGCTAGCATTTCTAGAAAATGTCACAAAAAATCAAAAACACAAAATTTGATCTGTTGAACTAATGGGAATGGAGAGATTAGTTTTTTGACTATTTAAAACTATCCTCTTTTGCTGGAGACTGCTGAAAATACACTTTTCACATACAGTTCTTTATAACAAAACATCAGTTCCGATAATGTGTAATTTTCCTAACAGTATCCAAGAAATAGGCTCCAAAATAAATTTATTAACATGCAAAATATTTTTTCTCTCATAGTTTCCTATCATTTTGTGACCTTTTGTGCTAAAAGTTGAATTAAAAAAAACCATTTTTTTCATAATTCATGAAATCTACAGTGTCGTAAATGCTATACCACAAATAAAATTCTTAAAACTAAAACATATTTTTAACCTGAAATTTATCCTCTACTCTCAAATGGTGTTTTGAGTGCATTATACTGTATACCTATACTGCTATAAACTCTCTCCTTCGACTGTCCTCTGAAAAGCAAGGGAAACATTGCTGAAAGTAAAGTCATGACTTTTGAAAGACTCTGAGACTAGCAAGGTCTTGATACCATCTGTGTCCTTCACAGCAGCTGGATGACATTGGACCAACTTGAAATAATTCACCTTTAGTAATGCCTGTTTCTTGTATCATTGGAGATACTTAAGGATCTCACAGTCTGGGGCACAGAGCAGAGGCAAATTGATGTTTAATTTTGAGGTTGCCACCAGTAATGGGATTGGCAGCCTTGATGTCTCTAGCCAGCTGGTTGATGAGGCCAACAGCAGACCCAGACATCCTGGCAAGAAGCATATCTGACATCTTTATTTTCTCGCTAAGCTATATCACTGACTTGGCACGCTTGGGCTCAGAGCCCAAAGGACTTGTACTATGCTTTTTTGTGTGTGTGTGTGGGGGGTATAATTACAATACAAAACTTGAGTTTTAAAGATTAACAAAGAAGATATGCAAGAACTGCAAGGGGGAGCTCCTAGTAGGAGACCAGCCTCTCTCCAAACTTGTGGATTTTTTGTGCCTGTCTTGTTTTTCTTAACTTCACATTGCCACATGTGCATGGTTGCCAGTTGGAAAGGGAAAATAAGGTCACTAACAAAATCACACGTGCTTGAAGTTGTGAAAGTTAAATGCACAAATGTTGAGGATTGACTATAGAAGATAATACTTTTAAGTATATATATTTTCAGTTGAAGACCAGAAGTTGTGTTCAGTACTATTCTATTTTTCGTCCTTTATCCTAATTAAGACACAGTAATTTTATTTTATGCAAGTGAAATGAACCATTCCTTCATGTAACTTTTGGGAGGGGGTTTTGCCTGCATATCTCAAAGCAAATCTAATAGTAATTTCTTTTTATTTTCCTCTGAATTTTAACTTCTCGACCAAAATATTTCAGACCTGTCAAGTTGGTCTTAATTTTGCCAATGAAGAAGAAGCAAAAAAATTCCGAAAAACAGTTACAGATCTTTTGGGGCGGCGACAAAGAAAATCTGGTAAGTATCCTTTGCAAAAAATAAAGGAGTAGAAGAAAGTGTGGTGGGCAAAAAGTTTCCAAAGAGTAAAATTCATTCAAGGGTCAGTCTAGTAAATCTTCTGCATGAATGTAGTTTATCAAATCCATATACATGGTGCTGCTTGTGTTATTGGGTATAGGGAAGAGAACAAATCCTTGTTCTTATAGTGTATATAAGGTGGTTAGAAATACTGTTCACACATATACACATATTGAATACATGAACCAATGAAAATTATAGAAGAGACCTTTTAATAAAGTACTGATTTTGAAATAAACTGGATTTAATTCCTAGGTCTTTTAATAGCTGTGTGACTATAGACAAATCACCTAATGTCTCTGAACATTTGTTTTCTCATGGGGATAATATTTGCACAGTTTGTTTTTGTGAGGCACTTTGTAAACAACATAAAACTCCTAGGAATTTGAACAACAGCCGATGTCATTTTTAAAGAGTAGATGCAGAAATCAACATTAAGGGATAGATAAATATAAGAGATCTTTTAAAGAAAGAAATAAGGCGTGGGATGAATGAGTTAAAGATTACTTTAAGGGGCGGCTAAGTGGCAGTGCATAGAGCACCAGCCCTGGAGTCAGGAGTACCTGGGTTCAAATCTAGTCTTAGACACTTAATAATTACCTAGCTGTGTGGCCCTGGGCAAGCCACTTAACCACTTTTGCCTTGTAAAAACCTTAAAAAAAAAGATTACTTTGAAGGTTTTGAGTTTTTTAATTAGTGCTAGATATGTATCTGTCCCTTTAATCCATAGCAAACACAATATACTACTCTAGTTAGATCACTAATTTTATATCTGCAAAATTAAAAAACCAAATTATATTTTAACCACAAGTATTCCAAACTAAAAATAACTGAGTCATGACTTTAACACTGCTGTAATTACATTCTGCTGGCATCTTTTCCTCTCCTGCCCTCTTGAGGATGAAAAAGTCTACCACATTTTTACAGCCCTATCAGAGTAGAGAACTTAATCTTGGTGCTATTAAGCTGCAACTTAGTCATTTCTTCTTTGGAGCAAATTTGTGACTTCAATCATCTTACCAGCATACTATGATGCTTATACCAGTGTTTTTTTTTTTTTTGAGGGTTGTCACATCTTCATCTACAAAGGATCATATTGACATTGATTCTTGCAGTTACTTAGAATAGTAAATTTTAACATTTATATGGTGCTGTATATGTATTATCTCATGTGTTCCTCCCCTTTGGAGCAGCTCTCCATTTTGCAGGTGAAGAAACAAGGCTAAGAGAGATTAGGTAATTTTCCCAAGGTCACCCATCTAGTAAATATCAAAGGCAGGATTTAAACTCACTGAACCCTGTTTGCCTCAGTTCCTCATTTGTAAAATGAACTGGAAAAGGAAATAGCAAACCACTCCCAATTGGGATCACGAAGAATTAGACATGACCAGACTAAACAACAACAAATGTCTCATGTGTTACAAATGTTCAGAGGTTGAAGACAGCACTGAGTTGAGATGATCATTGAAAACTCCATTGGGGATACAATGAGCCGGGTTTTCAGGGAATGATAGTGTAAAGCCATGGCTGTGGAAGATAATGTTAGAATGTTAGCATAGGACCAGATTTTTAACTCTTGGTGCAGGGGGGCAAATGAAGTTGACTGTAGGGGCTATGTGCTGGAGGCTAGGAGCATGAACCTCCAGGTCTAGTGCTGCAGTTGTGCTCACATCCTGCCCATTACCTCTGTGGCAGTACAGATCCCCACTTTCTGCTTTTCCTGGTGTGATAAATTGGAGCACCAGGTGCGAGTCTACTGTTTCTTAAGACAGTTTTTATTTACAACAGATATAATATCTAAGAAGAGAAAACTTAACCAAAGCTGTAAATGCTTGCTTTGAGCATTACCATATACTGCAACCATATAAGTTGCAACCCAAAAACATTTTTTGGAATGATTTTTGCTGCAAGTTTTATTTGTTATTTAGTTGTTTTAGGTTCACTTATAGGTAGTTAGGAAGAAACTAAATAAACAAACAATAATTGATCCCTTGTGAAATTCATATTTTTGCTCAAATTTGGCACAAAATATTAACCCTGGAACAAGAGGAAAAATTGTCTTTTCAGCACCAAAAGAGTTAAGAGCCCTGAATAACAAGTTAAGGAATTTAGCTTTTCTTCAGTTTGTAATGGTAAACTTTTTTTCTTGAGCAGGTAAATAAGATAAATGAATGCTTTTAATGTATTCATGAATGCATATGAAAAATAAAAGATAATGGGGAGAGAGAGAGAGGTATCTGGGAGAGATTAATAGCAATCTAAATAAAAAATTTTATTGATTTAGGCTATGCATATAGAAATAAAGAAATATCCAGACTTTCTCCCTGGTGAAGAAAAAAGACAGAAATCAAGGACAACTGAAAGAATGGTAGTACAGTAAGAAATAAGGACAGTAAGAGACATAAATAGATTGGGATAGTATATAATGAATTTGTTTTTTGACAGCGAACCTGTGATATCTGCAAAATTATACATAGGATTTGTTCTAGTTAAGTTTCCTATTTTGTAATAAATAACATAGTTGAATTAGAGATAATGTCTTAAGCTTTCTTCCAGCTCTAAATCCTATTTTCCAAGTTACTTAATTTGCATTTCATTATTGAATAGGAATATATTTTAACTGAATGCAGTAAATGATCTTCACAAACTACTAAATCAAGTAATATGTTTATATTTCTCAAGATTGGGATTAAATATCGACAATTACCCTCTGTAGTTAGTTATCCAATAATTAGTTTGTAATCCTTTAGTTATCTGTAAGGATATAGAATAATTCTTCTGTCAGGTATATATACCCTTTTAGATTTTATGTCAAATTATATGGTGTGTTACCATGACTGTTGTACTATATATACTTTGAAATTTATTAAAACCAGGTAATAACATACCATAATTTGCCTTAACAAAACCTAAGATAAAAACCCTAACCTTAAAAACTGATACATCAGTACTTGACAACCAAAAACTTTTAACTTTTATCACAGAGATTGCTAGTTTAGTTCAGTGTGGTTGAATCTACAAAAATTAGATTTACTTAAGACTTTGTAGAAGCATGACTGTTGCTTAAAGAAACATCTGTAGAGTTTTGATTTTATTTTTAAATCCAAAGAACTGCATTAGTATCACAAAAAACCAAATCATTATTGATAATAAACATGAGTTGTTTATTCAGAGAACTTTGTTGGTCCTGGTCTTTGATAATATTTTCTTTTTATGTGCAATTCTACCAACTAAGAGGAGCAAAAAGTACATGTTAACAGATAAAATCTTAAATGTTTGCCAGAATAGGTTTTTAGATTTTTTTTCACCTTATAGAATATTATTTTAATTTACTTTTTCATTTTTAAAACAGAGAAAAGACGAGACCCACCAAATGGTAAGTATGTTCATTATTGTTCCAAAAATAGACTCTGAATATTTGTCTAGAATTTCTAATCATTGTAAGTTATATACCATATTGTGACAAAATTAAAACTTGTGAGCAATTATTGTTTTAATGTGTATAAATACATTTTGCAATCTTTAAAGCCCTGAATCACTTTTAATATTTTTACTATGTTCTTCTTTATTTGAAATTACATAAATTAAGTCAAAAAGAAATAGTTCCTTCCTTTGATAAGATCCCTACAAGAAACACCAGGAGGGGGAAAACCCGAAAATTTGCCAACTACTAAAGTATCTGGGCACTGGGGTTGCATTCCTTAGTGATTATAGAAGGAAAGGTATTGCCTTTGGTAGATATAGAGAAGTTAGGAAAAAAGGGCAGGTTTAGAATCAAAGAATGAATTATTTTGAACATGTTTACGATACCTGTAGACATCCAGGAGTTCAGGAGAGAGACTGTAAAGGTCAGTGAGTCATTGGCAGAAACCTGTAGGAGTTACTGAACTCAAGGGATCAGCAGAACATTTTTCTTGTATATGACATCCAGAGAACTGTGTAAAGCCCTCCCTTTTCTTTTCTGCATTAAGATCTCCCTTAACAACTTTGAGTTTTGTGGGAAGGGTGGGTGGCAGAGCCTCTGAGTTTGGAAGATGGTAAGAGAATCCAGAGTCATTTGATTAAGGCCTTTCTCCAGTCTTTTAAGAGTGAATTTTAGAGAAACTGGAGTTTAGTTTATTTAGAGAAGGAGAGTTTGTTTTCCCATGAAGATAGTCTTTGACTTTATATTGAAGGAAATATACCTAAATAAGACTCATTATAAGACTACTAGAATTTCATTACTACTATTGTGAATAGGATAATAGAGTGATAGATAATTGAGAAACTCTACAATAAATTCTTGATTGTTCTTGTTCCCCCCCATAAAAACACCTTGCACTCAATGTAATTTGCATTTTACTTTTGCCAGATTTATTCTTTATCTTTATATTAAGTGCCTTCATCTTACAGTATTCTGAAATTTATAAACATTTATCTTTTAGAGAAAGCCATTATTCCAAATGTGCTGTTGACCTTAGAAATTTAGCAACATCAAATGACTTTATCATATTGATTCTGAACATAAATACACTGCTCAAACTTAGGAATTGTTACTTTAGTAATGTACACCATATTTTATATATTATGAATCAGAATATTGAGGTCTCTTACATGTGTTGTACCCAGCAAATTAAAAATTAAACAAGGGGGCAGCTAGGTGGTGCAGGAGGACTTGAATTAAAATGCGACCTCGGACACTTTAATTGCCTAGCTCTGTGACCTTGGCAAAAACCAAAAAAAATAAAAATAAACAAAAAAATCCTAGTTTATGATCTCAAGGAACTTATATTTTATTAAAGACATAGTAAAATTCTAGGGATATAAAGACCTTGGGAAAAAAAATATATATATATGTGTCTGTACATATATGTATTTGGGTTATTTAAAGCTGTAACAATTTGTGATAGCATAGGGCTTCTGAATTTGTTTTCAAACTCAAGTTCCCCACACTCTAATTCATCCAAAAATCTTTTGTTTTTGATATTAGAATGCATCATTTTTGTTTGTACAGATGCAATACATTAAAATTCCTTGGATGTATTAAATTGACTTGTATTCCTTATTTAGTAACTTTAGAGAAGGCACCATGAAAATATGTTGGAAAATAGGAGGAAATGAAATCAGAATTATAAAATATTCAAATTTGCAAGTGACTAAGAGTACATTGTCATAATTTTGTAGCAATTGTTGATATTTATTCCTCTTTTTAAAATTTAACCTTATTGCCAAATAGAATACGATTGGTAGATTACCTGTTCAGTGAGTAGGTGCAATCAGCAAAATATTTGTGGACTCAGTTTCACAAATCATAATTTCCTTGAATAAGCAGCTAATAGTCATAAATAAATAGATTATTCTTCCATAATGTTACCTGCACCTGCATAATTTCATGACCCTCAGCTTTCATGGCTCCACACCTCACTTCTCACTGCCCCCTTTTTATTTCTAGTCATTATGATGCTGCCACCTGGTGGAAGCAACTGCCTCCATACTTCTTAACTAGGAAGGTAGTGATTTAACATAGTTCTAGATTTTGATGTTGACTTTTCTTTAATAATCAAAATAGATCTCTCTTAAAAGCTAAAGATTATATTAATCACACATAGTACTTTTAAAAGTAATTTACAATTGCATAAAAACTTTCAAAAAATTAATAATATATAGCTATAATTCATCATGTTTCTTAATAGTTCTTAGCTTTAATAATTTTTCTTACCTCAATTCTTTCAGAATCTTAACTCGTGGTCCAAATTCTTCTACAGAAGTTTATTTTATCTTTTGTCACTCAATAGCAGAGAGCCATCTTTTCATTCCCAAGATTCTCCATTGAGATCTGTCTAAGGTTCTGGAGGCCTTCCTCTAGCTCTTTTCTGTGTTATGTGTGCCATTGGAGCACACTTAGACTGTTAGTCCCATTTGTTGAGCATAGATCATAGTTAGAAATATATTGCAGCTTCTTACTTATATTTGTTTACCATGAGCCTCTCTCATAGGCAATATTCATACCTAGAAATGAAGTAATATCTACAACTATTGACCTTTATCCCTACTTTTAATTTTTTTTTTTTTATAAAATCTTCACCCAGTGTGTCCCTGTTTTTCAACCCTTTACTTTATTTGGAGATCATTACAAAATAATCAACTCACACCCATGCCCTTTGTCTTTGTAAATGCAGTATCTTCCCATACAGGAAAGTAAACAGTTTTAGCTTTACTGAGGCCTTTATGACTTTTTCGTGTATACCTTTTTATTCCTCTCTTGAGTTTTATGTCTACTTCTCTATTCGGGTCTGTTCCATTTAATCAGGTATGCTCAGGAGTCCTCTGTTTTCATTCCCCTGATGTATTGCACTCAGATTTCATGAATTAGTTATTCTTTGTTGTAATATTAACTCCTTTGCCTTACATTATATCATATTCCAAGTCTTCTTCTTTTTTTTTTAATGCTTTTTAGGATTTTGCAAGGCAAATGGGGTTAAGTGGCTTGCCCAAGGCCACACAGCTAGGTAATTATTAAGTGTCTGAGACTGAATTTTAACTCAGGTACTCCTGACTCCAGGCCTGATGCTCTATCCATTGCACCACCTAGCCGCCCCCCAACCTTACTTTTAAAAGTTTTTATTGAAACAATAGACAATATATTTTGATTTGCCATTTTAGTGAGAGCTCTGCAGTAGCTCAGCTTTGTTTACTAAAGCATTTAGTAAACCCACAGATGGCTGCCTAAAATTGTACTGTGGGCAGCATGCATTCTGGACACTCTGCTCTAGGTCTAAGAAACCAGGACAATTTTCCTTGATGATTTCTTGAAATGTGATGGCCAGCCTTTTATTTTGAATCATGACTTTTCACATCATCAAATAATTCTTAAACTAATTTTTCTTAATTGGTTTTCCAGGTCACTTGTTTTTCCAGTGATTCATATTTTCTCCTACTTTTATTTTTTTTGATGTCTTATGGAGTCATTAACTTACATTTGCTTAATTCTAATTTTTATAGTGCTAAATTTTTCAAGGAATTTTTGTACTTTTCCCATTTGCCCAATTCAGCTTTTTAAGGAGTTCTTTTCTTCATTGAATTTTTCTGTCCATGTTTTTAGCTATTAGACCGATAAAGTATCATTTTCTTTAGTATTTTTTTGCATCTATTACAAAATGGTTATGTCTCGTTTCATAAACTTTTCTAACATCACTTTTATTTATTTTCCCAATTTTTCCTCCACCACTCATCTCTAGCTTAAAATCTTTGAGGAATTTTTGTTGGGTTTGGGTCTATTGAGCATTTGGGGGGGGGGGCTCTTTTCACATTGTTGTCTTCTGAATTTGTCTTATCTTCTCTGCCACTGTAGTAGCTTTTTATAGTCAGATTGCTCATTTGTTTTCTAGCCTATTTGATTTTAAACTAGTTTGGTTCTGTTCACCCAGGGATGGGGAGGCACTATCCCACATTAGTCTTTTTCTTGCTGTTTTTTTTTTTTTTTAACCACTTTTGGGTGTCTAATAAGTTTTCTGGTGTTGCCAAGCTAGTGTGATCCTGGAAGGAGAGATATAGTCACTGCTCTCTGGTCTGTACTCTGATCTTTCCTCAGGAAGAGATCCTAGTCCCCTCCAACCACAAACCCTTAGCACTCCCCTTTTTCACTTTGGGACTGTGATCAGGGCCTTGTGACTAACAGTGAACTCCCAAAGCTGGACTTTCTTTGCACAGGCCTGCTGGCTGTTTAAGTTGTTAGACTGGAAAAATATCTCCTTGACTTTTTGTTGGTTCCATTGCTCCAAAATTTTGTTTGAAGCATTATTTTAAAGTTATTTGGGAGGAAATATTAGAAGAGTTTGACTGGTTGTGAACTGCCACTGTGGCTCTGCTAATCAGTAATAATTCTTAACCTAAATTTTCAGATCAACCTGCTTAAAATACCCACAGGTCTCCAAACTGAATTTGAATTAGAGCAACACTTTTTTTACATTTACCTCTATATTTACATCATCTCTTCGTTTTTCTTCTAAACCTCTCAGGATTTAAAAGAAAACTGAAAAGGCAAGAGGAGATTTCAGATTGATTGGGGGCATTAGGGGAGAGGTATGAAAGAAAAAATTTAGAGTTTAGAAAAAAGTAGACCTGCTTGTCCTGGCCCTTCTCCCTAACATGGTGGCTCTGGGAGGGACCATCTAATCAGGAGACTGGAAACGACCTAGGGATACACAGTATTCCAGTGGTAGTTGTCCAGGGGGTGGAGTGAGTTTCCAAAGTGAAGAAATTTCTGTGACTGGTAGTCATTGTCCTATAAACTCAAGTCAGGAGCCACCTATAAGAGTTTAAGAGTGAATTTTTCTACTTCTTTTCAGCTATTAGACCAGTAAAGTGTCATTTTCTTCAGTATATTTTTGCCATCTCTGTTACAAAATAGTTAATTCTCATTTCATAATTTTTTTGACTATATATTATAAAGTTAAAAAAATGAAATCATTTCTGTAGCATCAGTGACTCATTCGTAGGCTTCCCTCTTGCTTGGTCAGTTAATCTGTTGTGTACACCCTGGTGCTCCTGGAGTTTGGCCTCACAGAACAAAAAAATTCAGTGGTATTTGGAGGGGCCAAAATTTGTCTCCTTGTGAGACTTTTCTTCACTCTGTGTAAAAGTCTATACATACAATCAGAAGTTGGCCATTTCTCTCAGAGCATAGTGTTGCTAGTTTAATTTTGAGGTGTACTCCAAATGTCCCTGGTGAGGTAGGATATACTGGTTAGAATAAAGGTCAGTGAAGTGATTAATACTCTATTTAATTTTATTGGATCCCAGATTTTTGTAACTAAAATAAAAGTGTATATATGGTGTTAGTTCATTTGGTAACTTGTCATTAAAGGATTTGGGGGTTGGAATATCTAATTTTCATTGATAATATGTAAAATTAATTGTCTAACTTAAAAAATTAACTCAGTATAGTTATTTCTTTTTCAAATGAATATTACTTATTCTGTTCTTTATCCACATAAAGTGTATGCATAAGACTTTTCAACAATTTTATTTAGGACAACAATATTAGGAATTTTAGATTTCTAGCAGAATTAAAGGATTTACATTACATTAGTATTTAATGGTTATGTAAAAAGCATTAGTCTGTATTTTGGAAGCATTTGTTTCCTACTCTAGTAATAGTCTTTTAATCAAATTCAACTCACCATTATTGTAATAATGGCAATAGAATTTTAACTAAAAGAGAATATTTTTTAGGTTATTTTACAGACCACATCTAAGTAATAGGTGATGAAGTTTGAACTGTTTTTAAGATTCAAAGTTTAATGTCTCTATATTCTCAAACATTTGAATGATAGTTTTAAGATCTGGAATATTTTAATGACTTACCTAACATTTTTTTTTTAACCTAACACTTACTGGAGCTTCTTCAGAAGATGCTCTCAGTGTTAGTATTTCTAGATGCTTGGAATCATTGTACTGTTGGATAGGAGATGGAATGCCTCATCTTTAGGATTTACATGATGCCGACATGGTAGTTCAGTTTACTTGAAACATTGTGCATTAAAGGAATGTAGTATAAATGGAGTAGAGAGTAGGTAGGAGCTAGATTGGGCAGTATGAGGAAAAAAAAATTTTAAGAGTATCACATTTTGAGTTGTATGGAGTATAGCTTGGAGAATAGGAAGAATGTAGGTTTTTAATAGCCCAAGGGAAAGTCCATGAGGAAAAGAACTGAGGTAGAACAGAGTATGGAGAAAAGCAAACAGATGGAAGAGACATAAGACACAAAAAGATTGATATCTAGTAAAAGAAATTGAAAAGAAGTGGATACAGAGAGGAGTGTCCAAGAGGAGCAGGTCAACTCTGCCAGAAACTGTATAGCAGTCAGGGAATTATAAATAATGACTGAGAAAAAGCCCTTGAATTGAGTACTTATGAGGTCATTGGTCATCTTGAAGGATAAGAGGCAGAAGTCAGGTTCCAAAGGCATGGAAGTAAGGAAATAAAGGCATTGAATATCAGAGTAGGGGGAAGAAAAAGTTTGTGATAGATGGTCTCTTGTCTCCAAGTAGGAAGAGGTCCTCTTCTGGGAAGGAAAGGGACATTTTGGAGTGACTACTGTGGAGAATGAGATAAAGTCAACGAAGAATAACATTATGTCATAAAATAGTGAGAGGCTGAGTTAGGTAACCAAAATTTGTAGTGAACTCTTACTTTTCTCCAGTAATGTTCAAGTAGTACTTGAATTAGCAAAGAAAGCAAATGGTGATAGGTAACCTAGGGCTGGGGTATGACAAGGCTCTGAGGACCTAGAATTAAGACTAGAGAATAAGGAATTCAAGGATAGAAGATAATGGATAGTTTAATTGATCAATAATAGAGTGAAGACTATGAAGGGAGGAGAGAAAAAGGGTTAGAAGGGTAGGAGGAGAGGGTAGGAGACAGGGATAACTAATAGATTGTGATTAGAAAAAGACAGGGATCTGGGAGATGAATAGTTATGGATAATGATGATGTTTTTGATATTTTGGACTGTAGGGTCTTTTCTTCATGCCTTCAGTGTTTATCCCTAGATGTGATCAGATTTTTAGGTCCCAGAAATTAGGGATAAGATTCTTTTTAATTCTAATATTGTATGATTCTATGTTTATACTTCAAAACAAGAAAACTAGGAAGCATTTTATTTTTAAATTTCAGTAACATACAAAGCACTGGGGACTATCTTCCCTGCCAAACACAAGCTGTCCTCAGGGGACTTACATTCTATTGTGGACAATATATGAAAGTAACACACAGGAAACACAAGGTAATTTAAAGAGGGAGAGTATAATAATTAATAATTAGGGGATCAGAAAATGTTTCCCTTAGGGTATGAGTTCAATCGCGAATGGAAAACTAAAGATTTGAGAAAGTGGCAGTGAAGAGGGGACTATACACAAGTATACCTGTGCAAAGTCATGGAGGTAGGAGCTGAATGCCATATGTGGGGGCATATGAGTGATCCAGTTTGACTGCTGTTGTACAATTGTGTGAAAGGGAGTCTAGAACCTTAAACTATAACTAGCATATGAAGGACTTTGAGGTTTTTACCTTGCTGAGATGTTTGTAATTTATCCTGTTGGGAGCTATCAAAAACTCTTGAGCAGGAGAGTGATGTAACTCAAACTATGCTTTTTGCTCTCTTTGCTTTGGCAGCTTTCTAGAGGATGGAGGAGAAAGACCATAAGCAAAGGGACAATTAGGAGACTATTAAAACCAATCTAAATGGGGTGATAAGAACTAGAGAGGTGTTCTTGTGAGTAGAGGCAAGGTAACAAGTTTGAGAGATTTTTGTGGAGGTGACATTGATGAGACTTAACCAGGTGAAAGTGGTAGTTGAGAATCTTAGCAACTTGGGAGGCTTCATTTCCTCCATATAAATAAGGAAATTTTGGAGGAGGGACAGGATTTTTTTTTAATGATTATCTCTTGTTTTTTATATCATCTATATTTCTCATAGCTATTTACAACCTGGATAGTCTTGGACAAATCATTTAACTATTTTTACCCTTAATTGTCCCAACTACTTTTTTAACCCTTAATTGTCCCAACTACTTTTTTTTAACCCTTAATTGTCCCAACTATTCAGTGAAGGAGTTAGATTAAGTGACTTCTTTTTTTGTTGTTCTTTTTTTATTCTTATTTTGTACAAATAATGTTTTTTGATACATTACTAAAATATTCTTGTTTAAGAGTAAACATAATACCCCTCCCCCAAAATAATAGGCCCGCATGATCGATAAAGTAGAGAAAAAATTAAAATAATAAAAATAAAAATAGTAGTGGGTGTGGCCAGGTGGCGCATTGGACAGAGCACGGCCCTGGAGCCAGGAGCATCCAAGCCCAAATCTGGCCCCACACACCCAACAATCACCCAGCTGTGTGACCCCAGACAAGCAACCCCAACCCCATTGCCCTGCAAAAAACAAACAAAAAAAAGACATAAAATAGTAATAATAATAGTAGGGGCGGCCGGGTGGCAGACAGAGCACTAGGCCGGGAACCATGAGCACCTGGGTCCAAATACGGCTTTAGACACCCAACAGTCACCCAGCTGTGCAGCTCCAGGAAAGCCATCCAGCCCCATTTGTCCTGCACCCCCCCATAATAATAATAATAATAAAAAAATGTGCTTCAGTATGTGTTCTAATACCTCCAGCTCTGTCATGGGTAGATCACATTCTTTATGATAAGTCTATCACAAAAGTTACTTCCATATTTTTCCACCGTTGCCATTGCTGATCACATCTCCCTCCATTCCTACTTCTCCACTATCATATACTATATTTTCTCTCTCTCCTTTCACTCTGTCTCTGCTATAGGGTTGCTGAGTGGTGCAGCAGACAGATCCCCGGCCCTGGGACCAAGAAGCCCTGAGCCCCCATACCACCCCTTACCCAGCATCCACCTGGCCCTATGGTCCCGGACAGGCCATCCAGTCCCAGCCCCTTGCAAGAAATAAAAAAGAAAATGTGTTATATCTGACCATGGTCCATCCTCTCCTCTATCATTCACATCCCATCACCTTCCCCCTGTCCCCCTTCTCTCCTTACTCCAGATACCTATACCCCATTGAGCATATATACTGTTTCCTCTCCTAGCCACCTCTGATGAGAGTGAAGATTCCCTTATTCCTCCTTGCCTTCTCCCCTTCCATATCATTGAAATAGCTCATTGTAATAAAGAAAAATCTTATTATATGAAATATCTTAGCCTATTTTCCCTCTCCTTTTTCTTTCTCCCATTACATTTCTTTTCTAGCTATTGACTCCATTTTTACACCACAATATAGCTTCAAATTCAGTTTTCTCCTGTGCTTCAGCTATAAAACTCCTTCTACCTGCTCTATTAAATGAGAAAGTTCATATGAGTATTATCAGTGTCATTTTTCTATGCAGGAATACATGCAGTTCATCATCAAGTCCCTCATATTTTCCCCCTCTCCTACACTCTCCATGCTTCACCTGAGTCCTGTATCTGAAGACCAAACCTTCTGTTCAGCTCTGGCCATTCCAACAGGAACATTTGAAATTTTGCTGGGTAGTTGATTCTTGGTTGCATTCTGAGCTCTTTTGCCTTCCGGAATATTATATTCCAAGCCCTACGAGCTTCCATTGTAGTTGCTGCTAAGTCCTGTGTGATCCTGACTGCAGCTCCACAATATTTTAATTGTGTCCTTCTAGCTGCTTGTAATATTTTATCTTTGACTTGGGAGTCCTGGAACTTGGCTATAATAATCCTGGGGGTTGTTTATTTTTTTTTTGATCTCTTTCTCGGGGAGATCGGTGAATTCTCCCAATTTCTATTTTGCCCTCTGCTTCTAGGATTTCAGGGCAACTTTCCTGTAGTAATTCTTTGAAAATGATGTCACGGCTCTTTTTCCTGGTCATGACTTTCAGGCATTACAATAATTTTTAGATTATCTTTCCTAAATCTTTTCCATATCAGTTGTTTTTTCAATGAGATGTTTCCCATTTTCTTCTAATTTTTTTATTGTTTGGTTTTTGAAGTATTGTGTCATGATTTCTTGTAAAATCAGCAGCCTCCTTCAGTTCCGTTCTACATCTGAAGGATTTGTTTTCCAAAGAGATAAGAAAGCTCTCCACCTGGCCAATCCTGCTTTTTAAAAGCATTCGTCTCCTCAATAACTTTTTGAACTGTTTTATCAATTTGACCTATTCTGGTTTTTAACATATTATTTTCTTCAGCATTTTTTTGGTTCTCCTTGACTAAGCTGCTGATTTCTTTTTCATGTTTTTCCTGCATCTCTCTCATTTCTTTTCCCAATTTTTCTTCTATCTCACTCACTTGATTTTCAAAATATTTTTTGAGCTCTGTCATAGCCTGAGCCCAATTTATGTTTTTCTTGGGGTCTTTATATGCAGAAGCTTGTACCTCCTCATCTTTAGATTGAGTGTTTTGATCCTTTTTGTGATTATAGGCAAAGTATTTCTCAGTGGTTTTCCTCTTTTTTCTCTGCTTACTCATTTCTCCAGCCTGTGCCTGCTTTTGGGGTGCTTCCTGAGCTTTTGAGTATTATTGGGACACCCCCCTCCAAAGAGTCTCAGTGTGTGAGACTGTCCTCCTGGTCTGTGAATGACCATAAGTGCCCCCCTCTGCCACGGGCCTGAGGTGGGGGGGGCCTCTGCTATTCTATGGAGGGGCCTAGACTGGGATCAGGATCTGAATGTGGTCAGAGCCCCAGAGTCCTGTTCCAGGGGCAGAGGACAGAGCTGGGCAGTCTCTCTCCCCCCTCCCCTTCCTAGGCTCAGCACTCATGCCCTGGGGGCTCCTGCTTACTGGTTCCTGGATCTGGGCTGCTGCCACACTGCTTGCTAAGTGCCCTGAGGTCTGAGCTTCATGCAATCGCTCTGGCAGAGGTGTCTCCCCCTCCCCCGATCCCCCGAGTCTTTAATGTTTTAGTTACTTAGTAGTCGTTAAATTCCCCTCCCCTTAATATCCTTAGAAAAGTGCCCATCACAAACCTATTTCATAATGAAAAAAAGAATTGTTTCATATTTTGAAATTGGACTAGCATTTTATTTATATATGTGTGTGTATACACATATACACACACATATACACATACAATTGTGTATAAATATAAATGCTGCATGGCATATGCACCTGTAAAATATCTATATGTACATATATTAGTTTAGAGATATATGTGATTTTATATATATACATACATACATATATATGTATGTATATATAAAATGTGCTTTAAGCTTTAATAGCTTGAAAACTACATTAAGACTTTTAGGATATCGTGTGTGTGTGTGTGTGTGTGTGTGTGTAGATGTGTGGAGAGGGTGTTTTATATAAAGAGATTTTTATTTTAAATCCAGAGAAATATTATATAAAATTATTAGACATAAGAAAAATATCAGAAAATTTGATTATAAATTAAGAACAGTTCACTGATTGGGTATAACTGATGTTTCACTGTGGTGGAGTTATTTCATGTCCTTTTTCCTCCCCTCCTTTTCTCAGGTCCAAATTTACCAATGGCTACTGTTGACATAAAAAATCCAGAAATCACAACAAATAGATTTTATGGTCCACAAGTCAACAACATTTCCCACAACAAAGAAAAGAAAAAAGGAAAAACAAAAAAGAAGAGATTGACTAAAGCAGATATTGGAACTCCAAGCAATTTTCAGTAAGAACTACTTTAGTAATTCTGGCTATTGCTTATGTTGGTTTGAACTTTTAGGAGATCATATAAGAAATCCTCTGCCATGGAATGACTACATTTAACTTGCATTTTTTTTTAAAAGAACATTCAGCCCATTTAGAGATCCAAGATTCTTGCATTTTATTCTCCAGAGGTTCCTTTCAATTTGGGGTTGCTTTTTTTTTTGTGAAGAAATATTTTCAATAAAGCTTATTTTTCCCATTACTTGTAGAAGGCTTAAAATTCCACTCTTCCTGCTTTTCGTAAGAATAATATGTAGTTAAAAAGTGTAATAATGGACTTTAGAAGATAGAGTGGAATACAAAAGAACAATAATAATAATTATAATGCTGTAATAATTTATATAAATAATGTCACTGAAACTTGTAGCAACTCGATAAGGTAGATAAGAGAGGCGTTATAATCAGCATGTGATTAAGAAGACTTGTTTGGCCACCTATAATCCCCCTGCTTCTGGTGAGGCTGAGACCGATGGATCTCTTGATTTCAGGAGTTCTGAGCTGTACTGAGTTAAACAACAGGTATGAACTAAGTTTTTGCGTTAAATGTTGTAAGAGACTGGAAATAGACAGAAGGTAGGAGTGGGTGCCACTGGATTGCCCACAAAGCAGTGATCAAAATTCAGCTTGGATATGGAGCAGGTCAAAGTTCTCATGCCAGTCAATAGTGAAATTGAGTCTGAAAATAGACTGAATTTGGAGATGTGAAGTTCCCTACAGTTAGATGGTTTTGTAATTGAGAATACTAAGTACAAAGAATTTCTAGCCCAGGGTGCTTTTTACTAGATCAAACCCCTATGCCATAATTGTTTGAGAATCATTAGTATAGGACAAATCCAAAGTATGTATTATTTTCCATTTAAAACATGCTTTTCAATGACCATTTAATTTTTTTTTTCCATTTTCTACTTTCAATTTCCCCTCACCTTTTAGGCACATTGGACATGTTGGTTGGGATCCTAATACAGGTTTTGATGTAAGTGTCTCTTCAAGCTATAAAATTATTATAAATATGTAGAGCCGTTATGCCCTGAATTTACATATTTTTAAAAATAAGATTAGAATTTTAGTTTGTTTTCTCCTTCTATATAAAATAAATTAAAGGGAAAGTGTCCATTGCCGAATGTGATGTAGAATATTAATTGCCTGCTTCTGTCTTAGGTGGTTCTCATGTCTCAAAAAAAAATACTATAATCCTTGACCTAACACTTCTTCATAAAAATCCAGACTTTTCTAGTAAACTAACAAAGGAAATTTTTTTCTTCTATATAGGCATGAATTGGTTGCAGTCTGTATCATTGAAGAACATATCTGTGTTTACAGAGTCAGAGATCAGTTTTAGTACATGAGGTATAAATTCCAGGGAATTCATACTGAATGACAATAAGACTCATTTTTGGATGTTCTGAAGCTGATTAGCTAGTTGGTGAGAAAATAAACCAAGCCTAGTGTTTCTCCTGATGGCCATGTGATTGCTATATGGCTATATTACCTGTAATGACTAAAAAGATTACAGGTTTTCTTAATTTTCACTAAAGTTGAACTATTTATGTTTCTCATTACCACAGAAGATGATGGTGATTAGTTAAAGTTATGCTGGAGTCTGCCAAATCTGAGAATGGAAATATAAATATTTTACAAAAAAGTTTTGAAGCCAAAAATTTTAAATTAATTGGTTTTTAAAATTTATTTATTTTTGAATTTTTACAATTTTTCCCCCTAATCTTGCTTCCCTACCCCCCATCTCCACAGAAGGCAGTCTGTTAGTCTTTATGTTATTTCCATGCTATACATTGATCTAAATTGAATGTGTTGAGAGAGAAATCATATCCCTAAGGAAAATAAAATATAAGAGATAGCAAAATTACATAATAACATAGCATTTTTTTTTAAATTGAAAGTAGTAGTCTTTGGTCTTTGTTTTAATTCCACAGTTCTTTCTCTGGATATAGATGGTATTCTCCATCACAGATACCCCAGATTGTCCCTGATTTATGAAATGAGCAAGTCCATTAAGATTGATTATCAACCCCATGTTGCTGTTAAGGTGTACAATGTTCTTCTGGTTCTGCTCATCTTGCTCAACATCAGTTCATGCAGATCATTCCAGGCTTCTCTGAATTCCCATCCCTTCTGGTTTCTAATTGAACAATAGTGTTCTCTAATGTACATGTACTCCAATTTGTTCAGTCATTTCCCCAAGTGATGGACATTAACTCAGTTTCCATAAATTGATTGTTTTTAAAGGTAACAGTTTTTGCTACCTACTAATCTGAATTTAGAACATAACATTAAAGTACTGGAAATTTCTAATCCACAAATTAGTAACAATGAAGTTTGATAAGTCTTCAATTGTCTGTTATAAAGATAGGGACTTAGTAAGGTAGAGAACTCATTCATTTTTTTTAGATTTAATATTTTTTCTTCCTTTTATTTATAAAAAAATTTTCAGAATTCTAAACCTTCTCCCTAATCCCTTCATTGAGAGGATAAACAATTTGATATAGATTTACATGTGCAGTCATGCAAAATATATTTCTATATTAGTCATGTTGTGGAAGAAAACAGATGTAAAGAAAAAGTGGGTTTCAGTCTGTATTCATATTCCCATTAGTTCTTTCTCTGGAGATGGGTGGCATTTTCATCATAAGTCTTTCAGAATTGTCTTAGATCATTGTATTGCTGAGAATAACCAAGTCATTTCCATTTAATCATCAGATGATATTGCTATTCTTTACAATGTTCTCTTGGTTCTGCTCAATTCCCTTAGCATCAGTTCATGTAAGTCTTTCCAGGCTTTTCTGAGAGCATCCTCTTTATCATTTCTATTTTTCTTTTTTTTTAAAACTTCTGAGCATATCAATTTTTTAAGGGGTGCATGGCAGTTGCCTAGCAAATCAGGACCAGGCACCTTCCTCAACTTAGACTTGGATCCCTGAGTCCAAGGGGAGATAGACTTTTATACATTAAAAATAATTTAGACCAATTAATTAAAAAGAAACTGTGTAATATTAGGTAATCTGATTTCTTAATTGGATGAAACTTTAGGAACTTTCTAAGTTGGGAGGGAGAGAGCACACAGATAAAATTCCGTAGTTTTTTAATCAGAAAAAAGGTTTTCCATTATCTGCAGATGTGTGCAAACAATCAAAGGCACATGGAAACAACAATTTATTCATCACGATGGGCCCAGTTTTCAGATAAGACATATAGAGTGATGGAAATGTACAATTGGAGAAAACTTGTCATCAGTCTTTATTTTTTCTTTTTAACAATTAATATTTTTTCAGTTACATGTAAAATTTTTGACATTGACTTTTATAAGATTTTTCGATTCCAAGTTTTTCTCCCTCCTTCCCAAGATAGTAAACGATCTGTGCATGTATAGTCATGCTAAACATATTTCCACATTAGTCATATTATGAAGAATCAGAACAAAAAAGGAAAAAAAATATGAGAAAGAAAAGATATCCACAACAAAAAAAATAGAATGCTTTGATCTTCATTTAGACTCCATAGTTCTTTCTCTGGATAATGGTTAATTTTCTGTCATGAGTCTTGGAAATTTTTTGAATCATTGTATTTCTAAGAAGAGCCAAGGGATTATGTTAATCATTATTAACTATAACTGTGAACAATGTTCTCCTTGTTCTGCTCACTTCCCTCAACATCAGTTCACGTTTAAATCTTTACATATTTTGCTGAAATCTTCCTGCTCATCATTTCTAAAAACACAATATTATTTCATCACACTCATAATACAACAGCTTGTTCAGTCATTCCCCAGTTGATGGACATCTCTCATTTTCTATTTTTTTGCCATCACTAAAAGAACCACTATATAAGTATTGCTTTACATATAAGTCCCTCCACCCACTTTTTCTTTTTGACTCTCTGGTTAGTGGTATTGTTTGGTCAAAGGTTATACATAGGTTTATAGCCCTTTGGACATAGTTTTAAATTGCTTTACAGAATGGTTGATTCAATATACCACTTAACCAGTAGTACATTAGTATCCCAATTTTCCCATATGGGCTTCAACATTTTCATTTCCCTGTATTTGTCATATTATTAGCTAATCTGATCATGTGAGGTGGTAGTTTAGAATTGTTATAATCTGCATTTATCTAATTAGTAGTGATTTAGAGCACTTTTTTTCATATGACTATTGATAGCTTTGATTGTAATTTGAACTGCCAGTTCCTATCCTTTCATATCAATAAAAGAATGACTCATTTCTATAAGTTTGACTCACTTCTCAATATATCTGAGATTTGAGATATTTTTCAGAGAAATTTGCTATTTTACTCCTTCCTATTTTCTCCATTTATCCTACTTTCTCTTTCATTTTACCCTGATCATTCTCAAGTGTTTTGCTTCTAACTTTTCCCTCCCTCAGTTCATTCTTCATTCTGTCAGTGCCATAGCCCCTTCTCTGATTTCCTTTCCTTCCTATTTTCTGGTAGGGTTAAGAGAGATTTCTATACTCAACTGAGTAGTATGGTATTCCCTCTTTGAGCCAGTTCTAATGAGAGAAATGTTCATATACTCCCCCTCTCCTCACATTCCCCATTTTTAACCCTCCAGTGTAAAAGCTCTTTCATGTCAGATAATTTGCCCCATTCTCCCTCTCCTTTTCCCCTTCTCCCAATGCATTCTACTTTCTCATCCCTTTATTTTTTTTTTTATTTTTTATTTTTTAGAAAATTACCCCAACATATTCAGCTCACATCCATGCCCTTTAGGAGTTACAAGTATCATTTTCTCTTGTAAGAATGTAATCAGTTTAACACTTTCCTGATTACCTTTTGTATGCTTCTCTTGTGTCTTGTATTTGAAAGTCATATTTTCTATTGACTTATGATTTTTTCATCAGGAGTACTTGAAAGTTCTCTATTTCATTGAATATCCATTTTTTCCCCCTCCTTGTTGTGCTGGGTTTTGATTTTGATTTTAGTTCTTTTGCCCTCTAGAATATCATGTTATTAGTTCTCCAATTCTTTAATGTAGTAACTGCTAAATCTTGTGTTATCTTGACTTCAAATGAATTCAGGTAACATTTGAATTGTTTCTTTTTGGTGGCTTGCAATATTTTTTTCCTTTACCTGGGAGCTCTAGAGTGGGAGTTTTCATTTTGGGATTTCTTTCAGGTGGTGAATGGTATATTTCATCTATTCCTGTTTTACCCTCTGGTTCTAGATTATCAGGGCAGTTTTCCTTGATAATTTCTTGAAAGAAAGTGTCTAGGTTCAATTTTTTGATCATAGCTTTCAGGTAGTTCAATATTATCTCTCCTCAGTGTATTTTCCAGGTAAGTTGTTTTTCTAGTGAAATAGTTCACATTTTCTTATTTTTTTATTTTGTTTTGTTTCTTGTTTCATAAAATCATTAGCAGCCACTTGCCCAATCCTAATTTTAAAGAATTACTTTCGTTATTGAATTTTTATTTATATTTATTTTTAAAAATTTTATATTATTACATTCATCTTGTTGTGAGAGTACATAACACTGCCCCCCCCAAAAGGATGAGAAACCTCAAGAATAGTGAGAGCGAGAGAGAGAGAGAGAGAGAGAGAGAGAGAGAGAGAGAGAGAAATGTATTTCATTCAGTCTGTGTTCAAATTCCAAGGGCTCTGACTCTGGGATGAGTTGCCTTCTTTATCATAAGTCCTCCAAAGAAGTTGCTTCAACATTTTTCCCACAGTTGCTGTTTCTAGCAGTATTTCCTTCCACCCTATTCCTTCCTGCTCTCATCTATTCCATTCTCTCACTCCTTTTATCCTGTCCCTGCTCAGAAGTATATTGTATCTGAGTACCCTCTCCCACATTCTTCCCTCTCTTCTATCACCTACTCCCCCCTTCCCTCCCCCCCAGCCCCCCTCATCCCGTCCTTTTTATCTCATTTTTCTCTAGGGTAAAATAGATTTCTATTCCTTATTGAATGTGTGTGTTATTTCCTCTCTGAGCCATTCATTCCCCCATTCCACTCCATTGTAAAAGCTTCATCTTGACTCCTATGTGAAATGTCTTGGCCCCTTCTTCCTCTCCTTTTCCTTCCTCCCAGTACTTTCCTTTATCACCCATTGACTCCATCTTTTTACTATATTATACCATCATATTCAGCTCCTTCCTGTGCCTTATCTATATATGCTGTTCCTAACAGCTCTTATGAATGAGAAGGTTCATATGAATTATCGGCATCTTCTTCCCTTGCAGGAATGCAAACAGTTCCAACATCATTAAGTTCCTCATAATTGATCCTTGTCATCCATGCCCTCTATGGTTCACTTGAGTCCTGTACTTAGAGATCAAACTTTGTGTTCAGCTCTGGTTATTTCCATAGGAAAGTTTGAAAATTCCCTGTTTCATTGAAAATCTTTCTTTTCCCCTGAAAAGGATGTTCAGTTTTGCTGGGTAGCTGATTCTTGATTGTAAACCAAGATCTTTTGCCCTCTAGATTATCATATTCTAAGCCCTACGAGCCCTTAATGTAGATGCTGCCAGATCCTGTATGATCCTGACTCTAGAGCCACAGTAGTTGAATTACTTGTTTCTGGCAGCTCTTATTATTTGTTCTTTGACTTGGAAGTTCTAGAGTTTGGTTATAATATTCCTGGAAGTTTTTCTTTTTGGGATCTCTTTCAGGAGGTGATTGGTAAATTCCCACAATTTCTATTTTACCCTCTGCTTCTAGGATCTCAGGGCAATTTTGTTGTATTATTTCTTGAAAAATGAATACTGGACTCTTTAACTGGTCCTGACTTTCAGGAAGCCCAAACATTTTTAAATTGTCTCTTCTGGATCTGTTTTTCAAGGTCAGTTGTTTTTCCAGTGAGATATTTCACTTTTTCTTATAATTTTTTTTTTTGGTACAGTCTTATTTCTTTCTGGGTTCTTGTGAAGTCATCTGCTTCCTTTAGTTCCATTCTGCATTTGAAAGTTATTTTCTCCAGAGAGCTTTTTTAACTCCTTTTCCAGCTGACCAATTCTGTTTTTTAAGGCATTCTTATTTGCCCTCTGTATTGCTTTTTCCATTTGACCTAAACTGTTATTTTCTTCAGTATTTTTTTGTATTTCTTTCACCAAGTTTCTGACTTGTTTTCATGAGTTATCTGCATCTCTTCTTTCTCCTTCCAATTTTTCTTCAACCTACCTTAATTGCTTTTTGAAAGTCTTTTTTGAGCTCATCCATAGCCTAAGCCCATTTTCTTTTTCTCTTAGAGGTTTTGGATACAGAAGCTTCAATTTTGTCATCTGAGTATGTATTGTGGTCTTCCATGGGACTAAAGTAATTGTCTGTGGGCAGATTCTTCTTTTTCTGTTGTTTGATCATTTCCTCAGCCTATGACTGATTTGATTTACTGCACTTCCAAGACTTTAGGTGGTTTTGGGGACAATCCACAGGGATCTTAATTCCTCCAAGGTTTTATGAGAGGCTTCAGGCCCTCCTCTCTACCCTGGAGCTGTGAGGATGGTCTCTGCTCATCTCTGGTAGTGTGGAAGCCCAAACTGCAACTTAGATCTGAGTGTGTGCAAACGGCAGAGTCCTGCCCCAGGGAGAGCAGAGAGATTTCTGCAGTCTTCTTGACCCCCTTACCATCTAAGGGCTGAGAGCTCTGGATGTGTGGGGTGGCTATGCGGCATCTGCTGCACATTCTCATAGCAGGGCTGCTCTGAGGCCAGAGCTCCTCTCTGCACTCACTCTGTTGAAACAGAGTTCTCTCACCACCCCTTCAGGCCATTCCTGATGACTAAACTGCCCCCTCTGCCATGGACCAGGTATCCAGCTGGGCTGGGCTATGCCCTGGCTGTGCTGCAGCTTTTTCCAACCCCTGGTCCCAGTGTAACAGACCTGTCCCAGAGAACCTTCTAAGTTGTCTTAGACTGGGAAATTGTATCACTCAGTCTTTCTGTGGGTTCTACCCCTATAAATTTTGGCTAGAATCATAATTTGATGGCTTTTGAAGTCTTTTGGGGAACAGATTTCTGGGAATTCCTGCCTTCATGCCCTTTACTGAACTTTTATACCTCCTTTTCTGTTTGACCAATTCTACTTTTTTAGGAGTTCCTTTCTTCAGGGAATTTTTGTATCTTTTTCCCATTTGACTAATTATGTTTTTTCCAAGACAATCTTTTCATTGAATTTTTGAGCCTCTTTGACTATTCTGGTTTTTTTTTAAACTATTTTTTTTGGTGCCTTCTTTACCAAACTATTGACTCTTTTTTGTTTTTTTATTTTTTTGCAAGGCAGATGGGGTTAAGTGGCTTGCCCAAAGCCACACAGCTAGGTAATTATTAAGTGTCTGAGGTCAGATTTGAACCCAGGTACTCCTGACTCCAGGGCCCATGCTCTATCCACTGTGCCACCTAGCCACCCCTTTTCATGATTTTCTTGCATCATTCATTTCTTTTTCTAATTTTTTCCTTTACCTTTCTTGATTTTTAAAATCTTTTTTGAGTTCTTTGATGATTTGAGAACAATGCATATTTTTCTTTTGAGGCTTTTGAGAGCAATAGTTTTTGCTTTGTTGTCTTTTCTCTGAGTTGTGTTTTGATCTTCCCCTGTCATCTTAGTAACTTTCTATAATTAGGATCTTTTTCTGCTGTTTGCTCATTTTTCAGCCTATTTCTTTGTTTTTTAACCATATACTAAAGTGTGGTTCTGTTTCTAGAGTGGAAAGGGCACTGTTCCAAATCTCGGGGTTTTTGTGTAGCTATTTTGTGTAGCTATATAATTCTGGGGACCTGTAAGTTTTCAGTTCTTCCATGATGGTATGATGTAAGAAGAAATGTTTTTACTACTCTTCTGTCCAGTGCTCTAGTCTTTGAACAACTCACTAAGCACTCTTGAAAGTGTGACCAGGGTCCCAGCTCCCCTACTGCTGCAAACCCTTGATTCAGACCCAGACTGCACGTCACAGCTATGTATGGACAGTGCAATAGACTCCTCCCCTGGTGCTAACAAAGGGGCTTCTGTAATCTCCTTCTAACCATATGTCTGACCTTTACTATCTGGGATCTGAGAGATGTGCAAACTGCTCCTGTTGCCACTAATTCAGTCACCCCAAGACTCACTGCCAGTTTGTTGAGATGTGGCCTTCATTTGACTGTACTCTACTCCCATCCTGGTATAAACTGACTTTCCTGTCAACATTCTAAGTCTTGGACTGGAAAATTGTTTCACTCCATCCTCTTATGGGTTCTTCAAAATTTTGGGGGGACATCATTTAAAGTTGTTGGAGGGATTTTAGGGAGAGCTGAAGTAGGTCCTTTCCTTTTTTTTCCTGCCATCTTAGCTCAACCACTCAAGAACTCCTTTTTATCTTTATATCTCATATTTATTTGAAAGCTTTAGCATTATATAAATATTTTAATTTTATTAAAAATACAAAATTTGAAAATCAAATTTTTATGAAGTAAAATTGATTATATCCTGTTTTAAAATTGTAAATTTTGAATGTAGATGCGAGGAATACATTTTGTAAATGACACTTGTTTTGTCTTTTATAGCTGAATAACTTAGATCCAGAATTAAAGAACCTTTTTGACATGTGTGGAATCTCAGAGGCACAACTTAAGGACAAAGAAACATCAAAAGTTATTTATGATTTTATTGAGAAAACAGGAGGTGTGGAAGCTGTTAAGAATGAGCTACGAAGGCAAGGTAAATTTTTTATATCTAATTTATATCTATTTGGCAGAGTTTCTGTTTACTTTGCTGAACTTTTTGAAATAATTGTCATGAAAGGTAGCCGCTTGTGCTCTCTCTTACAATACCTTTGTATTAAATATACAGTATTAAAATAAATGGAATATGACAGTTCTTATGGTGACTTCCTGCTTGATGAAAAATGCTGAGAATTCTTACTTTCTGGTTTTAAACTATAGAAATCCATATATTGACATTTTAGCTATTTTGTAGAATAAAATTTTTTTAAATTAATTTTTATTAAAGATATTATTTGAGTTTTACAATTTTCCCCAATCTTACTTCCCTCCCCCACCCCTACCCCCCACAGAAAGCAATCTGTCAGTCTTTACAAGAATAAAATTTTGATTTATATTCAATTAAAAGTTTCCATAATCCTATATTTCTAAAAAGTTTACAGTGTCAGTGATAATTAATTAGTAACTTTGAGAAAGTCATAAAAATAATTTTCAATATTAATTTTTCTAATTGAGTTTTTAAAATTTTTAACTATCACTTTTGTAAAAATATCTACTTTAGATTGGAAACTTATTGTCTTTTAGAGCTCAAGAATTCACTAAAACCATCTTATATGTCAATTTTCTTTAAAAAAAGGTATTTTCTTATCTAAAGTATATACAAATAATTCTCCTATCAAATTATTCAGTAGTTTCTTACATAAACCTGTTTAGCCTCTTCATTCTTTATGCTTATCTGGTTTCTTCAGAATTTTTAACCAGGAAGAGAGAAAAAAAACAAAGAAAAGGAGTATTTACTTCTATAAAAATTTTAGGTAAATAAATCTAGTTATTGATTAAAAAGAGGATTTTTGGACTTGTGGGTTTTAGCTTGCCTTGTTATCTCAGTATTATCTTGGTATCTTAGTATATTATACTGTTCTTGGTAACTCAGTATCATCAAGACAATAGTTTCACTGGCTATGCTATTAAAAATACATTTTTTCTAGAGTCAGGGATTTCCAAAAACATTTTAGGTGAACTCATCCTGAAAGAGAAAGCAGACTCAAGAAGGAGAAAGCAAGCAAAATTAAGAAGGCAAGTGAAAAGAAATTGGTTGTGCCTATCAGAGTATTAATGTGAGAAGAATAACAATTTTAGACTTGATTACTCTCCAGAAATTTTGTTAAAATATCTCTTCTGGGGAATAAATCTGGCAGATATGGAAGAGTTCAAGGTGAATTTTGCAATGACCTACTTAGAATCTGAGGGGTATTTCTCTTTTTGTCATAGCCCAGTATCTGCTAACCAATATATATTAAAAGTATGGGCCTTTCTGCCTCTTGCTAAGCTAGAGCAGGAATTTTTCATATTTTTGTACTATAGATCCTTTTGCCAGTCTCACATTTGGAGCTCTTCTCAAATTTAAATGCAATAAATAAAACAAATAGGATTGCAAAAGAAACCAATTTTATTGAAATACAGTTATATTAAAAAGAAGGGAAAAAAACAGGTTCACAAATCTGTTTTTAGCTTTAGAACACTCTCTTGGTCATCTTGAAGAATGAAATGTTTGTTTTACAAAATGGAAAATAAGCTTCAAGATGAAAAAACTAAAGAAAGCGACCCGAAGTGGCAGAAAGGGAATCCTGGTTGTCTTTCTAATAGATAGTAAAATTATGTAAAGAGAGGGGGAAAGAACCACCACATTCTTAGAACTCAGAATTAGATATATAAAACTCCTTGTACTCCAGGAAATAATCATGTTGGTCCATACATTGGGCTATGAGAGAGTTCATCCAGGCAGAGGAAGAGACAATGATGGTGACCACAGCAACTGTAGCAGTATCAGCTCCTAAAGCATCAGAGCTTTAAAGTTTACCAAATGCTTTACAGATCATACTTGTGACCATTTAGGGAGGTGTGGAGGCTGTTATGCTGATTTTTAATAGGTGAGGAAATAGACTTAGCAAAGATAAGTACATTGATGTACAACTAGGACTTGTCTGAAGCAGGATTCAGACTCATTCTTCCGGATTCCAAATCTAGCACACTGTCTTCCCAAAACAGAGGTGGTTAATGACTCTTTTGAGGATACTGACACAGCTTTGTCCAGTCTTTTATCACCAGCAGACAGTTTTGCTTTCTTGGAAGCATATATTCAGAATATCACTAAGAACTTCCCAAAGCTTGTCAGACCAGATGATAGTTACCTACTTTTGGTGATTCACTTGGGCATGAGGGATACTGGCATAAGGAACATAGAACAGATTGCTAAAGACTGTCAAGTTTTAGGCCAGAAATTTTAAACTTTGGAGCACAAATTCTCAATAATGGCATCTGTGAACTTGGGTTTTTCTTGTTTTTGTTAATTGTATTTCATCATAATTTGTTTCCTTTGTTATCTTGCTTATTTTATGCATTCAAAACATTATTCTAAGAAATGTTCAAGGACAAAAAAATTTTTTGAACTTCTTTCTTAAGGGTATAGAAGTTGTATTTTAATCACTGCCGATCAAAAAAAAAAAAACAAAACAAGCCTCAAGAGAGAGGAAGATTGAGAAATGAATAGATGGTTAAAGAGGTGGTATCTGAGAATCAGATGTGGATTTCTGGATCATGGCTTACAGTAAAGAAATCACAGACTTCTTTTAAAAAAGGCTAGCATGTACATAAGGATGAATAATATTGTATTTGCCTGCATTCTTGCAACTGTAATCAAGTGGAATTTAAACTGAAAAGGAAATGACAAAAATTTCCTATCCATATACAATAAGATAGTTATCTTAGAGAAGCCCACAAATTCAGGGAAAGGATCCAGCAGAAAAATCTTTGACTTCAGAGGATTATGCACAAATGAGTTAAAATCAGCTAAATTTGATATAATGCAAAGAGATTAATTTGACCTGAAATTATGAAGTAGCATCATATATTATGATTCACTTCTAAGGAAATTCAGAAATCAGAGGTGGGGAGCACAACAGAGTACATTGAGCTAAAGATAAATGAATGGGGGGAAAAAGACAAATGTTGCAAGAAATTGAAGTGATATTTTCATACATACAGAAAGAATAGATGAAAATTACACAGACCTGGCAATTAAACAACAAACATTCATTAAGTGCTTACCATGCACAGGCACTAGGCCAGGTGCTGGCTCAAAGACACAGTAGAGTAAAGGTAGATTTTCATGCCTGGACATCCATTCAACCTCCCTTCCTTTCTTCCCTTTTCCTTCAACCTGGAGAGTGAAGGAACCTCCATCGAGAAATCCTGGTGTAGTCTATCATGTATCTTATAAAAGAGTCTTGGAGAATAAATTTCAGAAAGCTCAGAGAAGGGATAGGATCTCATGATCTCAAATTCTATAGAGAAACACAGTCCAGAAAGGATGGGAAACCCTCAAGAATCAAATTCTGACCAGATAATTCCAGTGAGAAGGAAAAAAGAGAAGTTTTCTAAGGCTATGTGGTTGCAACTTGAAGAGGATAGAATGATAACCAGAGATTAGAGAAGACTTTTACTTTGCTTTGGGTTTTTTCTCCAGTGATCCTTAAAAAGGAATAGATGACACCAAAATGATTGATTGTGGGTGAGAGGGAAAGGGTAGTGAACCTCTAGAAAAGAAAGTGATATCATAAAGTAACAAGTCATAACAGATGAATTTAATCTCAAACAAGTGCTATAATTAAGTTTTGCCTCTATTTTAGATAAGTATTTGACAGTATATCTCATATTTGTGAGAAAGATGGAGAGATTTACAGCAGTTGGGTGGATTTTAAATTCATTGAACAGACAGACCTAACAATGTCAATATGGTAGGTCGTTTCTTGTGGAGAGCTTTAAGGATTTGAATTTGACCTTGTGTTTTTTGACTTTTAGCAATGATTTGGCAATTTCAGATACTATATTAACCCAATCACAAGGCATTATTTACAGAATCAAAGGCAAATTTAAATTATTATAGTGATACTAATCGCACATGGCTAGGCTAAAACAATATAATAAAATGACAATACTATAAAATTAACTTATTCAGTTGTCCTAAGAACTACCAAGCAGTGATTTTTATAAAACTAGAAATAATCATGTTATCCATGAAAAGAAAACTTTTAAAGAAAAAGAAAAAAAGTTTTTAAAAAACTTTTAAAAGTCAGTCTAATGTAAAGTAATGGAAAAGAAAAGGTGATGCAGAAGAAATCTTGTAGTACCAGACCTCAAGTTGTGCTGCAAAGCAGCAACTGTTAAAAAGGATTTGCTGCTAATTTCAAAAAAATAGAGATCAGTTAATAGAATTGATGGAAGAACACAATCTAAAGAGGCCCAGCCTATAAGACTAGAAATCGACCTGTCAGAAGAAGTGTAGACCAAGACACACTCCAGGTGAGTCTGTGATTTAGGGCAGGTGAGACTGGAAACAGCTTAAGAAAAGCAACAACAGGGGCAGGTAGATGACACATGTGGATTGAGCACTGTCCCTGGAGTCAGGAGGACCTGAGTTCAAATTCGGCCTCAGATAGTTAATAATTACCTAGCTGTGTGGCCTTGGGCAAGCCACTTAACCCCATTGCCTAGTCAGAAAGAAAAGAAAAAACAAAAATAGCATTGATAAAGCACTTGAAGGTTAGCAGAATGCTTAACTACCCAAGGAAATAGGTGTGATGGTCATCTCTGCTTTACAGATGAGGTAACTGAGGCAGACAAAGGTTAAGTTTAACTCTTTAAGTCAAACACTCTCCATTTCAACAGTTAGCAGAAGTGCGTAATCTTTCAGCTATCTGGATGTGATAGAACTCATGACTACAAGGGGATAGAGAGAGAACAGACAACACAATGGGCAGTTTTGATTATTATTTGTCAGTTCAAATTAGAAGGGATAGAGGTAAACCAGGGAAAAAAATTGTCATCAAGCTTCTCTGATGAACTCATACCAAATTTATATAAATAATTGATTCAAATTTCTAAGACAAAAAAATCTGTTCACCAGTGTCAAAGGATGTTATTGAACAGTTTTGAAAGGAACAAGGCTATACTGTTAACAGCCATATGAAAAAATGTCTCATCACAGCAATTAGTAAAATGCAAATTTAAAACATCTCTGAGGTTTTCTTTTACTTACCAGATTGGCTCAAAAGAAAGTGACAGAGTTGGAGAGGCTACAGGAAAGCATACAGTGCATTCTTGGTAGATCTATATACTGGTCCAGCCATTTATAGAAAAGAATTAGGAATTAGACCACCAAAATCACTATACTGTGTGATAATCTTTTGACTCAGCAATATCAATACTAGACATATACTACAAAGAAATTGCAGAAAGAGGAATAGAAGAAGAATATTTATAGTACCTCTTTTCATAGTTGGCAAAAACTGGTGCCTACCTATTAGAAATGCTAAACAAATTAAGCTATGTAAATGTAATAGAATATCATTCCCTAGGAAATGACAACATGGTCATTGGTCAGAGAAAACTGAAAAGATCTCTGAATTGATGCAGAGCTAACTGAAGAGAAATGGGAGAACATTTTATATAGTAACAACAACATTATAAAGACAGACAGTTGTAAAAGAATTTAGCATTCAGATCAATGTGATGATATCACAGTTCCAGAGTACTGAAGTCAAAATACATTATTCATCTCCTACCAGAGAACATGGAAAATGGCACATGTAATTTTGGACATGGCCCATATGGGAATCTTTTTCTTTTATTTATTGTTCATTTGGGAAGGAAGGAGAGGGAAAGAAATGCTTGTTAATCAGAAAAATAAAGCTAAAAGTAAAAAATAATTAACTGAATTTAGGTAAAGACGGTCCCACCTTGCATATTAACTTAATAGAGAGAGTTCTATATCTCAGTACCTTAGAGGGAAATACTGATCAGCTTGGAGCATTTTTAGACCCCTTTAGATCCTTCGCCATGAGAGAATATGACCTTGAGCTTTTCCTTCCTCCTCCTTCATAAAAGCAAAGCTTGGAGGCATGATCTGATGATTATGTGGCAATCAGTTGCAAAATCAAAAAGTGAAAGGGACAGCTCACAACATCAGGTTAGAATTTGGAGGAAAGGATTAAGTATTTACTGTATCCCCTGCCAAAAATTGATAAAGTAATGAAAAATAGTGCCTGCCTTCAAGGAATTTGGATCCAGTGTGGGTAATGGAAAAGTTGGGTGAGAGGACAAGGTTGGAAAATTCAGACAAGAGTAGTGCCGAGAGAGGAGTGATAGTTTAATGGCCTTGATCTCTTCATGAACAGTTCATGGTCATGGGCAAAAGCTCACAGATCAGAAAAAGGACCACAGCAACGGAGGCATTTTCAGGATGTTTTTAGTTGTTTTGTTTTGTCCTTCATTCTTGAAGATGACCATGATTCAGGGAGGCATTGCCATGGCAAGCAGATGAATTGTGTTTGAGTGAGGAGGTGCTATGCTGAGTCATCAGCTTCACTTTATCATCCAGAGCCCAAAGTCACACAGCTAGATAGTGTCTGAGGCCAGATTCAAACTCCGGTCCTCTTGACTCCAAGGCCAGTGTTCTTATCCACTATGCCACCTAGTTGCCCCCTTCCGGATGAAAAGCTTTTTGGTACAACAATGAAAGAGACTAGAGAGTTAGGAACAGAGCTAGAAGAAAAAATGAGTATGAATGACATGGATTCTTCATTAAAAAAAAAATGGTTCCAGGGAGTCAAGGAGCTAGAATAGCTCTTGTGAGATGAAGATTATGGGATAAATGTGAAGACATTTAGATTTTTCTGACAAATCAATTTTATGAATCCAAAATGAGGATAAAATGATTAGATAGGTGCTGTTCTGTAAGTATTTTGGGAGTTTTATGGACTCCAAGATCAGAATGAGTCATCAGTGATATAGTAGTTAGTAATAGCCACCACACACACACACACACACACACAGCGAGAGCGAGCACTCTTAGGTTTGAAAAATACTTTGCAAAATTACCTTATTTTATATTCATTTTTTATATTCAAGTCTGAGAGATAGATTTTTTATTTTCCCCAATTTATAGGTGAAGAACCTGAGACCCATAAGAGATTAAGTGACTTACCCAGGGCCCTTACACATCTAGTAAGTATCTGAGGACAGATTTGAACCCAAGTCTTTTAGCCTTCCAAGTCCAGTGCTTTACTACCTGTATCACCTCTCTGCCTAGCTGAGTCTGTCTTGCTTGGGCTTCCTTAAAAAGAGGTATTATGTCCAAGACTAGCAAGACGATAGTCCCACTGTATTTTCTCCTATTAATGCCAGTACTAATACCACAGTTTTAAAAGGACAGTGATAAAGTAGAGGATTGTTCAAAGCAGATTGACCAAGATCATGCCATATTGAGGACTGGTTTGCAGGAATTGATAAAGTTTTATTTGGTTTAAGAGAGGACTTTTGCACCTTGGGGCAGAAGAGAATGTGAATATTATAGCTGTCTGTAGGTATTTGAGAAGATGTGGTCTTTGTTGCCCTCAGAAAGCAAAATGAGGAGCCATAGATGAAAGTTAGACTTGATATATAAGGAAAAACTTCTTTAAAAAGCATCCAAAAGCTAAACAGGCTGTTGAAGGATGTAAGCTTTCCCTTCTTTTAATCCATTAAAAGCCCTAAAACAAAATAGAATGACTATTTATTAGGGTTTAAGGGGAAATTCTTTTTTTTCTTAATGAAATTTTTAACATTTCAAATATAAAAATGTGAAAAAGAAAAGAAAGACATTGCCATGTACAAAGCAAAACATGATTGTTAATATAAAATAATTTTCCACTTCAAGAAAACCTAGCTTTACTTTGCTTCCTTATAGGTTCTTTTTTCACTGCTGTGTACTTTTTATTTTATTTTTTCCTCCCCACCCCCAACCCCAAAGAAGACTGCAATTAAGTGGGGATATATGTATGTGTGTGTATACATGTATTCATACATGCACATAGATATCTGTAAATATACACATATGTAAATTATACATATGAATATTTAAAACTTGTGTATTATGTGTGTATATAAGGCTATACTATTCATATTTTCATTTGTTGTTTCTTTGAAGGTAGATAACATTTTCCTCCATAAATTAATCTACATCATTTCCTATATGCCACAGCAAATAATCCAACTCAGTCACATCCTATCTGAGAAATTGTTCTTGAAAGTTTTTTTTCCAGTTATCTGCATTCCTTCTGCATAGGTTTTATTTATACAAAAAAATTAAAGAAATCAAAATTATCCATTTTGCATTTCAACAGTATTCTCATTTTATATGTAGGTTAAGATTTTTTTTTTTTTTTTTTTTTTGTTTTCCTCTCTATCTCTCTAAAGTAATCATAAGTTCTAGAAGGAAGGTATTTCCCTTAAAAAGAAGTAATGTAGAACAAAGCTGGGGGTGTGTATTGAAAAAAAGAGAGCAAATTAGAGTTAAAAAGAAATTAGACCATTTGTAACAATAATATATATTTTTGAAGCAAGACTTGAAAAAGTAGCCTGCTTTTATTTTTCTAATTATTTATAATTTAAAAAAATAAAAAAAATTGATTTCCAACATTCTTAGTCTGAATTTGTTTAGACTTAAGTCACTCATAAAATAATCTGTTCTATAGGTCCACCACAGTGGAGTGGTATGTATGTATATGTGGGCTATTTCTTGACTATCTAATGTCACTAAAATAAGCATGTTTTGGTTTGTCTTTTAAGAGACAGTATTCACTAACACTTTCCCAAAACTGGTTTTTAGTCAGTTATTTTTCTTCTCTTCTTCAGCCAGTAACTCCATAGACTTCAAACTTTAAGAGAGGAAAATTAGAATTCTCAGTTAATCTACTTATGGGAAAAAATCTTTAGAATATTTACAAAAATCATTATATTTAGAGTTAGCCCTTCACATTCAGCATTATTCATACAAGTTACATAAAATATACTTACATTTATACAGTTTCCCCAAATCTAATGAAAATAATTGTATTTTCCTTCAAATGCCAGCCCTTATTTCAGTGTGCATGAAAATAGTTTGCCTTATGTGTTATCTTTAATTCTAACAGTTTATCTGTCATAGCATGTATTTTATTTTTGTTTGTTATTTTGAGTGTTTAAGTAGTAATTCTTTAATAATTTTCCATTTTCTAGTATACCACATTTCTTTAAGTAAGAATTATGTTTATAAAATGCATTATTTGAAGAATATTTGTGCTTGTTATTTATTTATAATTGGAATAATCAAAATTTGGAGATAATCAAGTCTCCATCTTGCTATTTGAACATATTTGGACTTCACTTGTCTTGTAAAGTATTTCCACTCTCAGTTTCTTCCAAGGGTGGTATAATTGGAAGGCATTAACAATTGTCTTCAGTCTTCATAATTTTTTTAGTTGCTTTTAATTTCATATAGTCATATATTCTATTTGTTTTAAAAAATCTGAGGTATATTTTTATTCAGTTTCTGGTATACAAGCTGACTCTCTTTCTTTTAGTGGTACAGTTTTGAAAATCCATAAGGCAGTCAGCCTTTCTCTTGGTGGTATGTAATTTTTGTTTAGCGGACTTCTCTCGCATGCAAAAATGATTAACCTTGTGCTGGCAATTTTTTAACATTGTTTATCTTAGTATATGGCATGTGTGTTTTGAGGTTTTGACTTTCTGTTAATATTATGCAACAAGCAATTTTTCTAGTTGATTTGTTTTCTCATGTATAATTCAACTTTTAAGTAGTAAGCAAAATACACTTTAAGAATAGTTTGTGATTGTGGAAATATTGATATATGTAAAATATTTATGTAGCTATTTAAAATATGTAGAAATAAATTTCATTTCAAAAGAATTTGCAAACCTTAGTTAGCTTTTTTTAAATGTTGTTTCCTTGTCTTACCAAGATTTTAAGGGACTTTTTAAAAATAATTAAAATTTTCTGTTTATTTGAGTATAACTAAGTAGGCCCAATGCATTACTGGCAAGTTTTGTGATTTGATTATTTCACATGCTTTTCATCATTATTGTTTTAACTAGATATTTTAAGAGAGTAATTTAATGAGCCTTAGGAGTTATATCTTTCATTTCTCATTTTTTAATTACCTGGAATTAGTTATCAAATTATTTAGTTGACATGTGTTTTTGGTTCCAAAACTAAAACTTATTAGAAAGAGTGTTATCAAATTTTGCTTTGTCTATATGATGAATGCCATTGATAGTTTAGAGTAGACCTATTATCTAAAATTAAAACTCTTCCAAATTCTGATTCTGTTTATTTGCATAGTTATAGGACAGCAAGCATCATAAAATGTTTCCTGTGTTTCCTAAATGTACATGAAACAGGTTATGGTAGGTTAGGGTAAAAGAAAAACTGCTTTTCTCCTGTTTTCAAAAGATGAACTGAGTAAATTTTTAAAATCTTATCTTTTTTATTAACTGAAGAATCCAGAAAGTAGAGGAATCCATAGTTTTTGGATTTTTGTTTAAATCTTAGGTATCTGACTCATTTGAACTGTTTCATATCTATAATGAAACAGGAAATCTTGAGACAAATATAATGTAACATATTTTGAAATACTTTAACACAAAATTGAATTTTTATATGTTAGGTCTACTCTGTTAGTTTAAGAAGCATAGGCTCCAACCTCTTCTTCTCCATTGAGTTGCAACAGATATAGTTGGAAGTTTTGTGCTTAGATAGTTTTCCTCTTCAAATAGGGGCAGTTAGGAAAAATACCTTCATTATCAGCTTTCCAGACTAACAACATGGAGCAATAGACTAACCTCTTAGCTTAGAATGTATATTTCTGTCTCCTATACCAGGGTGGCAAAAAAGAATAGACCATAAAATTCTGTGCCCTTGACAGTTTGAAAGTAACCTCGTTCCCCTGTCTCAGGTCTAATGTGTGCTTTTTTTTATACAGTGTAGGTGAAGTAAGAAAAACATTTTTTATGTTAACAGTAACTGTTAATTCTGTAAGGGTAACTTTTTTTGGATAATTTTATTTTTCTATTCAGTATTTCTGACTATAAATTGTTTGTAATAAGTAATTGAAGACTAGACAGGGATGATTCAAGATGCTAGTACCTTCCAAACCTACCTTACCAATATTAGTGGAGTCTGTGGTTTGACCATAAAGGTAAAAATTGCTTTTTTTACATTTTTATTAAAGATATTATTTGAGTTTTACAACTTTCCCCCATCTTACTTCCCTTCCCCCACCCCCACAGAAAGCAATCTGTCAGTCTTTACTTTGTTTCCATGTTGTATATTGATCCAAATTGAGTGTGATGAGAGAGAAATCATATCCTTAAGGAAGAGACAAGAAAGTCTAAGAGATACAAGATCAGACAATAAGATATCTGTTTCTTTTCCTACATTAAAGGGAATAGTCCTTGAACTTTGTTCAAACTCTGCAGTTCTTTCTCTGGATACAGATGGTATTCTCCATTGCAGACAGCCCAAAATTGTCCCTGATTGTTGCGCTGATGGAATGAGCAAGTCCTTCAAGGTTGATCATCACCCCCATGTTGCTGTTAGGGTGTACAGTGTTTTTCTGGTTCTGCTCATCTCACTCAGCATCAGTTCATGCAAATCCCTCCAGGCTTCCCTGAATTCCCATCCCTCCTTGTTTCTAATAGAACAATAGTGTTCCATGACATACATATGCCACAGTTTGCTAAGCCATTCCCCAATTGAAGGACATTTACTTGATTTCCAATTCTTTGCCACCACAAACAGCGCTGCTATAAATATTTTTGTACAATTGATGTTTTTACCCTTTTTCATCATCTCTTCAGGGTATAGACCCAGTAGTGGTATTGCTGGGTCAAAGGGTATGCACATTTTTGTTGCCCTTTGGGCATAGTTTCAAATTTCTACAAAGATTTTATGGTATATCAGTTATGTGAAAAGAAACTACCTTTTACTAAATTGTGCTTCTTTATGAAAAAGTCTGGAAGAAATCTTTTTCTTTTTGAAATATATCAGGGCCTGCTAGGTGGCGCAGTGTGGCTAGAGCACCAGCTCTGGAGTCAGGAGTTCCTGAGTTCAAATGCAGTCTTGGACACTTAATAATTACCTAGCTAGGGGCAGCTAGGTGGCACAGTGGATAGAGCACAGGCCCTGGACTCAGGAGTACCTGGGTTCAAATCTGGCCTCAGACACTTAGTAATTACCTAGCTGTGGGGCCTTGGGCAAGCTACTTAACCCCATTTGCCTTGCAAAAAAAATGAACAAATAATAATAATAATAATAATAATAATATTACTACCTAGCTGTGTGACCTTGGGTAAGGCTTAACCACATTGCCTTGCAAAAGAAAAGAAATAAATATAGATTTCAGTAGAAATATTTTTCAATATTATTTATCTATGGTTCAGTAGTGTTACCAGTGTGAGCAAATTATATTCTTATCAATGTGCCAGGTAAGATGTAAACTTTAAGTTATTGGCAATTTCATGTCAATGAAAAATAATATGGAATGACTAGGACTTTCATCATACAAATAAACATTAATTTTGTGATGTCATGCTATTCATTGAAATAGTAATATTTTTTTAAAAGGTCTTTAGACACATGACTATATAATGAGGATTAAGAGGAAGATAAGTGCCATGTAATTTTGATACTATTTCATTTCTCTAACTATTAGTGAAGTAAGGTCCCTTAAAAAAGAAAATCCTTGGTTTCATTGATTCAAAGGTGTCCTACCCCTGCCCCATAACACTTTCTAAGAGGATTCCATTGCACTTGATTTTATATGTCTGGTTAAGATTCACTTTTCATTACATGATTTAATAGAAGGAATCATGGTGTAGTAGAAGAAAAAGTATGACCTCTGGAGGCAGAGGATTTAGATTCAGATAGGTAACTAAGCTTAATGTGTAAATACCCCTGTGTTACCTTGGGCAAGTTAGTCTGGATGGGCCTGATTTTTCCCAACCATAAAGTAAAAGGGGTTGGATTAGATGGGCTCTGAGGTCCCTTCCCACTCTAGATCTTGGATCATGAGCTATGAGTAGGCTAATTGAAATAGATGAGTTTTGGAACAATTTTACTTGGTTTTGTTATTTACAGGCCTCATTATACCTTTGTTCACATGAAGACGAGAAACCTAGATGGCCAATTAAACCTTTATATATCCTTTAGAATTACTGACCTTATATGCCCGTTAGAATTACTGAGCAATAGAAATAAGAGAAAAACTAGGAATTTTAATGAAAATGCTGGGGGGGGGGGATTTAAGTATAACAGCTTTTTAGTAATATATTTTGAATTTGTGAATATAAATAAATACTAATATTTGACACAATATTTGATATTTAATTTTGAATGCAAATTGACTCTTAGAAGAAACTAAGTGATTTTTGATGCTTTAAAGAAAGAGAGAAAAGTAGTTACTTTCTATTAAAAGTACAGATTTTTACCCATTGACCAAAACGTTTAATATAATTAATACTTTTGTTTTAGGTTTGTCTAGGAAAATTTTAAAAACAAACAAGCTGTTAGTCCTACTAAAAATTTCCGTTCTGGGTTTCTTAAGCATTATGGTTCCAAAAAAGAAAAGAAAAAAAAGTAATCTTTAAAATGAGACAAAGTTAGAATTTTAAAGAATCTTCCTAGGTCAGCGTTATCTATAAATAAGATACAGTAAAGTTTCTTTTTTAAGTGCATGTTAAATGAAAAAAACATTTTTTAGTTTTTTCTTTATAAACATGTTTTCTTCTTTATTAATTAAAAAAAATTTTTTTTCTTTATTTTAGCACCACCACCACCACCACCACCATCAAGGGCTGGTCCTCCTCCACCACCACCACCTCCACATAGTTCAGGTCCTCCTCCTCCCCCTGCTAGAGGACGAGGAGCTCCACCCCCACCACCTTCAAGAGCTCCCACAGCTGCTCCACCACCACCACCTCCCTCTAGGCCAGGTGTTACAGTCCCCCCACCACCTCCAAATAGAATGTACCACCCCCCTCCCCCAACCCATCCTTCCTCAGCACCCTCAGGTCCCCCTCCACCTCCTCCACCCCTTTCAATCCCTGGGTCAGCTGCGCCTCCACCTCCGCCACCACCTCCTCCACCTCCTCCTGGACCCCCTCCTCCTCCTGGCCCCTCTTCTGATGGTGACCATCAATTGACGGCTCCTGTTGGAAATAAAGCTGCTCTCTTGGATCAAATAAGAGAGGGTGCCCAGTTAAAGAAAGTAGAACAGAATAGTCGTCCGGTGTCCTGCTCTGGAAGGGATGCACTGTTAGACCAGATACGACAAGGTATTCAGCTGAAGTCTGTAAGTATCAATGTTATTTTCATTTGGATTATTAGTGATAAGTCATTTTTTTAGTTGTTAAACTCTTCTGAACTATATTTCATAAAGTTACTTTCTCATCAAAAACCTTACAGGGAAATTGTTTAACATGCTAAATTAAGCCATTAAAAGCATAGGAAGTTCTGTGAATCCTATGAGTCAGCATCAAATTAGCTAGGAAGTTGTTAAAAAAGATTAATGTTGATGAAATGCTTTAAAAAGTCTCTTGTGAGGTGATAACTATTCCAACTACAACGAGACCCAGAGAGTTCTGTCTGCCATGTTTAGGCCACTACTAATGGATCCCAATTTGTTTGGACCTTGTAAAACTTCTTGAGCAATTCCTCCATCAGTGACGATCTTAGAAATGCTACTTTAGGCTACTAACAGTCTGTCTCAATTTTGGGTTGGATTTCTCAGAACTTGGTTTATTCTTACAAAGTTATTCAAGCTCAAAAAGTTATCAGGGTGACTCTAAGTGACTTAATTTAATGTTTATTAAACTTTTTTTCCTATACTGGAAACTTTTCATTATAATACAATTTTTTTTATTATTTTGAAGGTAACCTTTTTTTCTTCTCAGCTGCTAAGGCATTGTATGTAAGAGGAAATGTATACTTATTTTGTGTCTTATGAACTCAGCAACTCTTTGAAATGTGAGGCAGATGTGATTCCCTCATGATCACACAGTTAATAAATAAGAATAATAAAAATAAGAGGAATTTGATTGTCTAAAACTTTTGGTAATATTTATTAGAAGTTGAAGAACTTTGGGTTATAGTCAGTTAGTTGAGATTGCTACAATTCTTGAGAAAAATATATTGTAGCAAGAGCAAAAGAGACAGGATGATATGAAAGAATGATGAACTTGGGAGCCCAGAGACCCGAGTTCAAAATCTTCAAGGGATCAAAAACAAATCATTTAACAAAGTCAACTTACATAGCTCTTTAAAACCTACCCAGCTTTCAACATGTATTATCTCATATGTTTCCTTTGAGCTCCAGTTTTGAATAACTTGGGCCACCATTCTCATAGGATGTTGTCAAGCTAGCACTTTCATGTAGAAACAAAGGGAGTTCTTATGGTCTACATTGACTCCTGCTCTTAAGAACCTGCCTTTTCAGCCAACCTCACCTCCCTTCTTTCCCTTCCTTCCTTCCCTTCCCTTGATTCCTTCCATCCTTTTCTGTCAATGCCGTCACTCTGGCCTCTGCTCTGGTTAGTCACCATCTACCTGGAAATCATTGATTATTTATTGTATTTAATAGCCTCCATTTCATAATTCTTAAAATTTGTGAGTGGTTTATATTTTTAATGCCATTAAAGAAATAAAGTTCAATTCACTGAACATTTTTCAGTGACTGTTATATATCAGTACTATGTGGAACTCAGAGAGAAAAAGCATACAGTTCTGCCACCAGGAATCTCTCCTTTTACTGAAAGGAAGCAGCCTCTACTTAGATAAATAATACAAAACAATTGTATGAGAGGAATGGCCTGAACTAACACTGGAAGGAATCAGGGAAGTTCCTTTTGCTTCTGTTCTGTGTAATTACTGTGTTTTTTTTTTTTTAATCATGTGGCTAAATGAAGGTCCCTCAAGAAAATGGATCCCCTGGTCCTAGCCTGACCCACTGGCTTATTTTTCATTTACAGATATAAATTATATTTTAGTTTATCTATAGAATGATATCATATTAGTAGTAATCAGTAATTTATTGGTAATGGTAATTTAGTAATTGCTCATCAGTAATTTATTGGTATATCCTTGATCAGATCTAATTACATGACTGCATAATCATTTTAAAGTTAACAATTCTATAAATTTTCTCGATTATGTTTCTCTGACTTTTCCCTCTAAAGTATGACTCTTGTGAAATGGTCATATCAAATTTAAAACACAACCTAAGACAACTATCTGGAAGTATGCAAAGCTTTGCTCACATAATATGTTTGAATTTACTTTGTATAATGCCTCCCAAATCCAGTCATATACATAATTACTTATAAATTAAGAAATGTTTTTCCTTTTATATTATTTATGAGGCAGCTTATGAGCTCATATTAAGCTATGCAAAAGTAAACAATTATTCTCTTTTCAAATCTATTGTATTAAAAATGTTAAACTGAAATTCATCAGAAAAAGATTTGATTTTTCTAAAAATGATTGATGATTTTACTGGACTCCAAGCTCGATGCTAGTCAAAAATATAAAACTGCCAGAAATAGCATATTCTAGAGAACTGTGGTGTTTAGAAGGGAATAATAATTTTATATTGTATTCTGCATTAGTCAAATTTCATGTAGAATATTGTGCTTAATTACTAGTACCACATTTTGATAAGAGATTGTTAAGTTAGAGAATAGTGAGAAAAGTAGTCAGCCTGGTACATTTCATTAAAATTGATTGAGATGGCATTCTAGCTTTAAGTATTTGAAGGTAAGAAAAGTGAAGACTTAATCTGCTTGCTTTCAAAGGGCAGAATTAGAACCAGGGGGTTTATGTAGAGAAAGCGTTGCTAACAAGTAGTTGTCCAAAAATGTAATGGTAAGCATTATGAAGGAGTGGTTTCTCCTTGGCTATCTTCATCAGTTATGACTAACTAACTTCCCATGATGCTGTCAAAGAGATTAGTTTTCAGGTATGGGTCAGACTAAATATTGACTGAGGCACCTTTCAATTCCTAAAATTCTTTAATCAGAGTGTCTGTGTTTACTTGAATTAAACTTTTAAAATTATTTTTTGGGGAAAAACTGTAGTCAGATGTAATACCAATGTATTTAGATTTTTCACAATTTTTTTCCCTTAAAGAATGTATACTCAAACTGAAGTGGATCTGTGCCCTCATTGATGTACTCATTCATTGATACAGATAGCAAGACATCTATGCCTCACCATCCTTTGTGACTTTGTACATGCTCTGCTAAAAGTTTGGCATATGAGACCACCCAATGGGTTTGTTTTCTTCAAAAATCTCAAGGCTGTTAGTGGAGCATGATCTGTTTATTGGCACTTAACAGATTTCCTTATAACATCCTTTACTCCATTTCTTCAAAGGTTTTTAATTTGTTGTGTTAGTCTACTTACATCTATTGTACCATCTCTCCATTACCGTTTGTGCAATGTTAATTTTTAATTCTTCTGAGACTATAAATGTTCCATGACTCATAGCCATGCAACTGTTAGTAGAATATTGGTTTTTAAAAGTTAGACCTTTGTTCCTGATTAAACTCTGGGGTCACTGTAAAGAATATATTAAGAAATGTATATCAGTTTTTCTAAAAAATTATACCTTTTAGAGATCTTTGTGTTACATAGATATATATTATCGTGTTAAATTGGCAACTGATAGATTTGCCAATTAAATATGTACCTTTAATGTGTGGATTCATGCAAAATCTGATTAAAGCAGATTTAGAATTACTCTTGATATTTTCCCCCTGAATTCTTAAATTAGATTTAACCTTATTTAACCTTAGATTTGCAAGCTTTTTGTCTTTCAAGTTTATCCATTTGAATACTGATAATTGTCTATAGACATAATCTTCTATGTAGAACATATTCTGATTGCTTAACAGAGGCATTTTGAAAGTCTTTGTTGATTCATTTATTATTTATAGCTTTGTTTTAAGTATAAACTTTAAAGAAGATCAAAGTACTTTACCAATAACCACAGTTTCCCCATGAGGTAATGTACACTTGCAAAGCAACCACTGCAAGTAATTGTGTTTCTTAAAGGGCCTTTTTTCTACATTTATCTTGACTTATTAGTGAAATCTCGTTTTTTCATTTGTGAACAAAGGTTTTGAAAGTTAAGTGAAAATTTTAATTCCAAAACTCATTTTTGCACATTCTGCAAGTTGAATCAAATTTCATTTCTTTATAATAATTGTAAAGATAAGTGTTAAGAATTTTAAATGCTTTGGAAAGTGACCAGGTCTAAGTTCCTCAACTAAAAAGACTGAACTATCTGTAAGATTCCCGATCACTGAGAACTCATCATTTATTGGGGGGGGGGGGGGGGGAGAAAGAAAAAGTATGATATTCTCAGGACATTAACATTCTTTGTTATGCTTTACATATATTCCTTTATTTTATCTTTCTTTTCTAAAGGTATCTGATGGCCAAGATTCTGTGCCCCCTACACCTGCCCCCACCTCAGGAATTGTCGGCGCGTTAATGGAAGTAATGCAGAAAAGGAGCAAAGCCATTCATTCTTCAGGTACGATTTCTCCGAACTTCCTTTACAAAATAAATATTTCTACTTCTTTGTGCTTAAAACTATGTGTATGTATTTAAGGGTATATGCCCTTTTTTTCAGATGTGGGCTCTAGATCCTATATCTACAGCTCATTGCCTATGTGACTAGAGTTATAGCCTAGTGCTACAGGTAATAAGGGCAACCTTATTAATAATCACAACTATTGATATGGATAGAGGGATTCAAGAATACTCTAGTTTAACCTTATTTCCCTATAAGATGTCCATATAGAATCAGTACTTAAGATTTTTGTGGCTAATTTCCACCATCAGAGATTACATGGAATCTGTTAAATACATGAGGGTGAACATTGATTTTTCTGGGTTGGACCAAAGAACTTCAATTTCTTCCTGCTGACCATTTCCTAAATGTAGATATTTGACCGTTAAATTTGTTAGAATATGGGATCAAAAATTGTATAACTCTTCTATATGCACTTTACATATTTACATACTTTATAACATATGTACTGTGAGACAATTTTTATGTGGTCACAATAATCCTCAAATTGAAAAAGTTGATCAGAAACTAGATGTAACCTGATTTATATTCTCCTAAAACATGTGAATCTCCTATTTCTCTTTGAGAATTACTTTGGGATATGATGTGTGGTAATACTAACTAAATCTTTTGGACCCTATGATTGCAATACAATTCATTAACACAATTGAGAATGTTTATATGCCATTTACTCAGTACTGAGCAATTCATGTCTCATGAAAAACAATTAGATGTTGAAATAATATCAGAAAAAAAAGACTAGGTTTTTTAAATATGCTTTATTAATTGTTAACAAGATAAAAATTAGAATACTTACTCTCTGAACATTTGAATAAAGTCACTATGAAATATATCTTACAGGGTGTAGGTGGCAGCATGGTGTAATAGAATGAATATTGAGTAGTCAAAAATCCTGAATAAGTAGTATGTGTATCTCACACACACACACACACACACACACACACACTCACACTTACACACTCACTCTCTCTGATAGTTGAGTGCTATACAAAACAGGTAAAGGATTTAAAAATCAACTATAAATTTTATGACTTAATATTATATGAAAATAACTTGGTTTATTTGATTTCATAATGACACACTTTTCTAGCAGTCTATAGGAATTTCTGGGTGTCTAAATGTTATTTGAGATTAGAATTATTATTAACTACTTCCCAGTGGTGGATTCTGTCTTTTATTCTTCTCAAATATAGATTGTACCAGTTTGTTCCACTTGAGTTCAACAAAAGTAATCAGACATTATATGGTATATGTCCACAAAGTAGAGGCTTTAGGACATAACAGACTATACCACACCTTCCTCCTAAAGAAAAAATAAAACCACAGAGTAGCTTGTTGAACACTGAAAAATGTCTAAGTAGTGTAAAAAGTAGTTCAGTACTGACTTCTATTATTTTATTTAATTATTCTCAGATGCATTTTGTCAAAGTTCATCTCAAAAGATGACAGCAATTATAATATTCCAATTTCAATTCCCTATTCATACTACTTAATAGATACTGTATTACATTGGATTCTGTATACAGTTTAAGATATAGATGCTTTTAATATTTAATAACTTTATATAGCAATTTTTCAATCAGCCAGCTTTAAAAAGGATGCAGAACTAACTAGAAGTTCCTTAAGGACAAGAATTTTGATCTGTTTTTCTTCAATTTGTCTGCCCTGTAGTTTACATAACAAGTACCACCCTCTCCCTAAGTTCTCATTAATTATTTCCTGACTCAAATCATCAGTAATAATTGCTCCCCAAAAAAGTGCTACATTATTTGTCTTTTCTGGATTTTAATATCTTTTTCATAAAAGTCTTTTGATAGAAACCATAGAGAGTATAAACATTTACCATTTCATTAGAAAATTTTTAAAGATATACCACACCAGAAATATACAAATTGGTTGAAATGAGCCAAAATTTTGTAGGGAAGAAATAGAGAGAATGAATCCAGTGAATGTTTAGATACTTGTAAATAATCATTTTAATGATTTTTTTTTGTACTGCTAGATGAAGATGAGGATGAAGATGATGAAGAAGATTTTGAGGATGACGATGAATGGGATGATTGATCAATATATATTATATATATATATTTTTTAAGGTGAAATACTAAACACTACTTTCTGTCTATGGATTCTGTAAAATTATCATGTAAATGTTTTACCAATTTGCTGTATATTTTTGTTGCCTTTTGCTTTTTTTTATTAATCTGTGCAATACCTCATTTAATCTGTAAAGGTTTGTCATAATCCTCTAAAAATCTACTCCCTGTTACTGTGTGCAAGTTTACATCAGGATGCTCAATTGACTTGTGAATATTGTTTAATCCATCCATAAAGGGAGTTTAAATGTAACATGTGAGACTGACAAAAACCTTATTGTAATTTAGTTATAATGCAAGAAGGAAAACACTATTTTCATACCCTACTTTTTCTGTATCTAAATTTTCTTATTAAAAATCTAGTAGTATAGCACTACATTCTTTTTAAGTAATGCAGACAGTTTATTTAACCCCTTCATTTTGAATACAATGCTATGTGAATGTTGAGGCTGATACATTTGCACAGTTCTCAAAACATCATTCCACTGATGCAGTTTTCCACATTTCAGCAATATGTTTTACATAAGATCACTACAAACAGATATTTGTGAAAAATCAGTACACCTCTTAAGATATGGCAGTGTTGTCTGCTATTAGCCAACAGTGATCATTCAGAGCTCAGGTTCCTAGGAGCCCATCTGCACCTGAAGTAAACTGGGGTGGTGTAGATGCTGTTACACATTTAACAGCATCTGCTGGCCAGTCAGCAAGCTCAAGACTTTAGTCTTTCTTATGAACAAAGTCTTCAGGTTGCCACAGCAGTTGCTTGACTTATTTTTGGGTCAGTTTTTATGTGTTTCTGAATTTGAAGGGCTATGTTTGATGCTTGCTTCAATAATGGTGGGTTAAATTTACTTTAAAGTTGGGACACTAGTGTATTAATAAAGTGAAATGAAGTGCTATCATGCTATAGTCTGGATGGATTTAAGGTGCTCATAAAATTTCAAACACTAAAACAGCAATCCAGAAGAAAAAATGACATGGATAAATTGGAATTTTGACACATAGGTACTAAATTTTATTGATATTTTCTTGAGGTATTTGTCAGACATGAGATGAGTAAATTAAAAAAAACTCAGGCCTTATCATGTGAAACTGTTTGGAACACAAAATTGAAATTTTTTTACAAAATTACACATTTTATGCATACTGAAAGGTTTGGGTTTTTTTTTTTTATAATTAGGGTGCCCTCTATCTCAACAATACACTCTTGTACCCAAAAGTGGGTTAATAGCTACAGCACTAATTACTGTACCTACAGTAAATTTTAGTTAGAAAATGATCAAATTTAAATATATACAACTTTCACAGATTGAGTCAATATACAGAATGTAGTTAATTAAAAAATATCAAGTATTTCAAGACTATAGTCACAATATCAAACTAAATTTTAAGCTATCCAGAATCTTACTGACCAAACCCTAGTATTGGCATGATCTTGACAGGCTGGTCCTGCAAGATGTGGCTTGAATTTCTAATCCAGTTATCACGTAATCTCTAGTGATCATGCATCTAGTTATCATAAGAAATAATTTAAAAGGTTTTGTTGCTGAAAGCAGTAAGTGGGGCAATTAAAGTTAAGTTATTCAGAGAATGTTAACTTCCTTGCAAGAGTCAATTAAGCACATGGGAAAATCTCCAAACTTTTTGTTTCTTGCAAATACTAACAGTGCCCTCTGCTGCTCGAAACCTTTGCTTGCTTTGATTTTTATTGTGGCTTGAGCTCAAGTGAGTCTAGTATGGGTGAGGCTGAACAATTGCTAACCAATGAAATTAGGAATTTGTGCATCTGGAAAATAAAATCTTGTAATTTTTTTTAAAAAATGATATTAAAATAGATTTTCCTTTTGGGTTTTCATAAAGGTAATTTCAAATTATCAGAATCTCAAATTTTCTTTGTAAATATGTTCCTTTAAGGAGTATTCCTATTTAAGTTATCTCTTATTCTTTGGTCAAGAATTGCAGGATTTCTGGGACTGACATTGAAACATGTTTATCGAGAAATCCCAAATTTTAACAAGGCTCTGGAAAGAGAATATTAGGTTGCTTAAATTTTACATGAAAATATAATTTAATCAGCTATTTGTCTATTGCCAAAGGCATTTACTTTAGTCTTTCTTTTGAAAGGAAAAAAAACCCCAAATCCAAGGATGTTCTTTGTTGCACAAAGTCTAGATTACAATTGGTTTAAAATAGGAGATCTATATATATAGTTCAGTCCCGGCATGAAGACTGAAACTGTGATTTACTAAGATGTAATGGCTGCATGTTTCAGCACTTCACCATTTGCACTGTGGGCAGAAGATAGTGTTCTCATAGCGATCAGATTCACTATCCCTGCACATTGTCTGAAAGCCTCGCATATATTCCAATTAAATGATTGTCTGAATAGCCTTAGCATTTAACAAACTAGCATGAGGCTTTTTGTATCCAAACGCTATGTGATAGACAATATCAGCTAGCCACTTATTGTATGTATGAGATTCATAAAGACTTTCAATCATTCAAGTTTCCATTTATCAACTGAAATTTTGTTTAGTATGTGAATTTTTGAAATGTACAGTGAAATAGGATGTTGCACTGGTGGCAATTCATCATGGAGCATAATAAAATTAATTTGACCCAAATAGTTTAAAATGGTGTGGTCTTTGCTTCGCTGAATGTTTAGAGATTAAAATAGTTGAATGCTTGAGGAAAAGGGGGATGATGGTGGTGGTGGTGGTGGTGTATGTTTTTTGCACCAGCAAGGTCTGTAAAACAGTAAATAGCCCCTCAAATTTTCAGTAGCCTTTATATCCTAAAAATGATTTATGCCATTAAATAAACACAATGAATAAGAGATTGTTATAGACACCCCATTCTATTGGTGAATGTGACAGCTGCAAAGCAACTCCCCTGGAAGCAACTGCTCCAGTGGAGTCTACAGTGCTCTCACACTTCAAGGTCAATTATTTGGTATTCTTCAGCATACCAGAATGACTATGAAATGTTGAAACTTGCCAGTTCAAAAGACCAGACAGATAGTGGTTTTATTCATAATTTCATGAAAAGCCCAGAATTGTTACATACTTAACAAATAAGTGCAATTTAATGAACACTGTTGAATATTGAGAAACAATGCTCATTTTATTTTTAATATAAATACTTTGTTTTTCAATTATATACAAAATTTCTATTATGTTTTGTAACATTTGAATTTTACAATCCCCCCAAACCTCCCTTCCCTCCCCCACCTTAGGCAGTCTGATAATCTTTACATTATTTACATGCTATATGTTGATCAAAATTGAATGTGTTGAGACTGCTCATTTTAGGCAGGAAATCCAGGCATAAATGAGCATCTAAAGATTATTACCAAAATACTGAATCCTACATGGGATTTGTCTTCTGGAACCTTAGCCAAACAGTTTTCATGAACAAGTTAATGTTGAAAAGATTTATGCCTTTTAATATATCACCATTCAAATGTGAACACTCAAAACTTTCTTCAAAACCAGAGAAAGATTCCTTTTTGTTTAAAAGGACATTTTGAGAGAAAAATGATTCACATGTTTTTTTTTTCCTAGCAACAGAGATGCATCATTATTAGAAAAATTTCTGAAATAACTTTCTGTTCTTCTTAGTAAAATACCTAAGGGCCAAGTACGTAAATATAGCTTATTTATAGTACTAGGGGAAATCACAGATAGACACAATGGAAAAGGGTCATGGACACTGCCAGCTCACCTCCAGAAACCAGTGAGCTGGCAGCGTCCATGACCCTTTTCCATTGTGTATCTGCTTGTTGATTTGTGAGATTTCTTTTTAAAACATTTTACTAGGGGCGGCTAGGTGGCGTAGTGGATAAAGTACCGGCCTTGAAGTCAGGAGTACCTGGCTTCAAATCTGGTCTCAGACACTTTATAATTACCTAGCTGTGTGGCCTTGGGCAAGCCACTTAATCCCATTTGCCTTGCAAAAAAAAAAAAAACTAAAAAAAAAACATTTTACTAGAGAAATGGAAAGGAATCATGTTAAACTACCCATTTGTTAATGTATTGAAGATGTTTTTTTCTTTGACACAAACTTTTTATTTAAAAATTTTGTTGGAAACTAATTGTGTTACACTAATTTTCCAGCCTGAGCTTCATAATCTAGGGTAGAGAAGAGAAAGGAGCAACTCATTTAAAATTTTTAAAAGATAAATTTTGAGGAGGAAGGGGGAAAAATTTTATGTTAACAATAGGAAAAACAAATGGGAGATAAAACATCTGTTGTCCTAAGACTCTACCTAAACATCACATCTAAGATTCTACCTGAAGAATCATCAATTGTAGATTTATGCATTTAAAAGTTTCTTCATTTTGTAGAAGAGCAAGTGTGCTTTATATCATCAGCCTTATTTTTAAGGCATGACTGAACTAATAAGAAAGGTCCTTTCTTGGATTTCTCATGCCCACTATTCCTAAAGGTTGGGAAATTTACTGGAAAAACTCAATTTTAAAGGCATATGAATTAAAATGTTTTTATTTGCCTACTTCTACTTACTGAAATCCTACTCAAAAGAGCCTACTTGAAAGCCTGGTTTGAATGATACTTGCTCCAGAGAGCTTTTGCTGAGCTGCCAGTGTATAGCTCTCAGGCCTCCCTCCATCTATAGCATTTAAAATATTACTTTTAGTGCTTGAAGAGACCTCAGAGACCCAAGGCAGTGAAGATGATGTTTGTCTTTCATTCTCAAAGAAGACCATGGCATCAGGGAGGTAATGCCCCCCAAAATGAATGATTGCTATGCTAAGTCACCAGCCTCACACTCTCTTCCAGAACCATCTGGGTCTAGTGGTCAGTATGGATCAGGATGATTGGAGTTGGCCCTGGATGTGAGGCTAACAGGTTTATATGACTTATCCGAGGTCATACAGCAAATGTCAAGTATCTGAGACAGATTTGAACTCCGGTTCTCCTGACTCCAAGGTTGGTGCTCTATCCTAGGACAGTGAAGTGACCTGACTAAGGCCATAGATAATCATTAGCAGAGTTGAAATTTGCCCTTGTATCCCCTGACTTCTTTCCACACTACTATCCTGTCTCTAGATGATTTTCAGTTACAGATATTTGGGTATCACCACATTACCAGACCATGAGATAGTTTTTTGTTGATTATTTTGATGCCCCAAACCTTTAATACTTTACTAAAGCCACTTAAGTATAACTTTTCAAGTTCTATACACCAAAAAAAAAGTATACCACTTCTATTGTGATTTTAGATCTGAAGTTTGTCTCTGCCATTTGTGATTATGAGATATTAACATTCATAATGCAGCAGGTACCAAGATAAAACTACTTTACAAAGCAAATCATTACAGATTTATGAGTCAGATAATAATAGGGGGTTTGTTTTATATCATGGAAGGCCTGTCTGTGAGGCAGTGTGTACAGAAGTTGAAGACACGTGTCACATTCTGCCTTTAATAGGTAGGTACCTGTCCAGGAATAAGTCATTTGACCAAGCCTGAAGTTCCTCATCCACTAGGTATTAGGCCTGAAGTCAGGAAAACTCATCTTCCTGGGCCCAAATATTTTTTTTTAACTTCCATTTATTTTTAATTTATTTTCATCCATATGCTTATGTATATTTTTAAGTTACAAAATATCTTTCCACTCTTCCCACCCCCACCCCCCCAGCAGCAGTCAAGTTAGCATTGTACATACAAATTTTTGATACACATGCTTATAGATTAGTTATTTTTGGTATGAGAAATTAAGATTAAGGGAAAAATACTTGAGATAATTTTTATAAAGTGTTCATCAGATTCCAAAATGGGGGCTTTTTGGTACGTGCTTTTTTGTTTTGACTTTTTCCCCCTATGGATGAGGATAATATTGTCCATAGCTGGGCTAATACTCTCTTAACTGCTGAGAGGAGCTACTTCCATCAAGGTTGTTCATCTCACAATGTTGTTAATGTGTACATTGTTTTCTTGATCTGCTCCCCTTTGCTCAGCATCCGATCCTATAGGCCATTATATGTTTCTCTAGAGTCTGACCATTTATAGTTTCTTACAGAACAATAATATTCCATAGAATTCATATACCATAACTTGTTTAACCATTCCCCAATTGATGAGTATTCCCTCAATTTCCAATTCCTTGCCATTACAGCAAGAGCTGCTATGAATATTTTGAAACACAGGATTTTATCCTTTTTTTTTTTTATAATTTCTTCTAGATATAGGCCTAGTATTGATCTTTCTGGTCAGAGTATGAACAGTTTTTTTTTTGCTCTTTGGGCATAGGTCCATATTGTTCTCCAGAAAAGCTGGATCTGTTCACAACTCCACCAGCAATCAATGCATGAATGTCCCAATCCTCCCACAATCTCTCCAACATTGATCATTTTCCCTTTTCCTCATCTTGGCCTGGGCCCAAATTGACCACAAACAGTAGTTATGTGACTTAGGACAAGTCACAATCCCATTTGCTTCTGGCAAACCATTCCCAGTATCTTTGCCAAACAACCCTCAAATGGGGCCAGGAAGAGTTAGACAATTAAAACAACTGAACAGCAACAACTTCCTTATCAAAGATGGGTATAACAATGCCTGTAGTTCCTTTGTCCCAAGATTGTGAAACTCGAATGAAATGATATCTATAAAGCACTTTACAAACCTAAAGGTACCATGAAATGATAGTTGTTGGAGTCCCTTGTCCATGAATATTAATGGATTTTTTTAAACATGGGAACACATGTGTTAATCCCATCTCATGCATCAGAAATGACAGGTAATGAATCTTAGAGACTGTCCTGAAAAAATAGATTTATGCCTGACATTGTCCTTGCTAGCTGTGCATACCAGAAAAAGTTCTTTGGTTTGTAAATTCAATCTACCGCCAATAAGATTTATTGCTATACGTGATGATGTCTCTTAGATTCAATCTTCCCAAAGATAGTGCTAAAAAAGACCTATCCAGTTCTCCAAATACAGCATGCTAAACTAGTCCTTTCATAGTAATTATTTACTAACATTCACAGTTTGAAATCATGTTTGACATCATTAAAATATTTCTTTTTTCCCTGCTTAGTGGTCCCATTTGATTTGTATCAATATAGTTTTGTTTCCTCAACCTATCATTATACAGATATATATATATATATATATATATATATATATATATATATAAATTTTTATTGATATATGAATTGGCACTTTTAGGGAATAAAGAAAGTGTAAGTCCTGCAATGTTTTGCAACAGATAGTACCCCATTTGCCTGAAGTATATATGTGACCCTCTACTATGATAGTTTTAACATGAAATCAATCAAACTTGGATTTAGATTGTGTGCTTAAGTCATTTAAACTTTCTGAGACTTAATTCATCTAAAAATTAGGAATACCTACCATTATTTCATCTCTCCAAGCCCTGGGACAGTTAAGACTATAAATAAAAGATGAGTTGCAGTACTGCATTGGTGTAGAATTTTGAAATCAGGAATTCCTTGCATGAATGAAATCTCAGATTCAAACCCCCACAAAGAGTTGGATATTTCTAAATGTCAGAGTTAGAATGGGATCCAACCATTCATTCAAAATTCATTTATTGACTACTGTGTACTAGGTGCTGGAAAGAACTGGGGGAATCCTGAAAGATCTTGTATAGGAAGTTGTACTTGGACTGAACCTTAGGGAGATTTGGGGGATTCCAAGAGATGAGGAAAATTCATTGAAGATATGTAGAATGGCCCATGCAAACCGATGAAGGTACAAGATGCATAGCCTTGTCTTGCAGTGTTTAGAAAAACAGGCTAGTTGTGGCCCAAACCTCTACTATATGAAGTTTAATGGGCCTGGGAGAATATTCCTTATTTAAAAGGATATGGTTAGCCAAAGGGATGGTGGCTGGGGAAAATGCATTTTCTGTTAAGAATTTCTTCTCATTTTAAATAACATGTTCCTACTCTTTAATAAAGATGATGACTTATCAACTTAAAGAATCCAATCCCCAAAGTAAGCAACATTATTAAAATAATTGGATGTTAACTGTTCAGATTTTAAAAAAGCTAACAAATAGCTTAAGCTAGTAATATCTGTACTTACCTTCACCAGTTCTGTTTTTTAACCATCTCATTTAAAAATAACAACCAAGCATTTTAAATGTGTTTTTAAAGTTATCAGATTTTTAGCTTAATTATATAAAATCGTTGTGATTTAATCAATGATGTGAAGAACTAAGTTTTCAGAATTATCATCCTCATTTATTATTTTTTTTTTTAGTTTTTTTGCAAGGCAAATGGGGTCAAGTGGCTTGCCCAAGGCCACACAGCTAGGTAATTATTAAGTGTATGAGACCAGATTTGAACTCAGGTACTCCTGATTCCAGGGCTGGTGCTCTATCCACTGCACCACCTAACCGCCCCCATCCTCATTTATTATGAACCACCAAACAAAACACTAATACCAAGAAATGCAATTATTACAAATTAGATAACTTCTTTTAGTAGAACTTTAGCTTAAAATAATGATTTAAAAATAAGTCATTTTTATGGAGTACTCTCAATATGAACTGAATTTATTCTATCACAGAGAAAACTGCTAATTGTCAAATAATCATATGTAAAATAGTGTTTAGGAAATAGGCATAGTAAGTGCTGGTTATACAAATACAAAGAAAACATGATTTCATACAGTTCGCATGAATGTTAATGAAAACATTCAAATGTACTTGTTAAATTTGCAGTGTTTTAAATGTTTATCATTCCTCTAAAAATCTTCATTTTAAAAATAATTGCTGAGCTGAGCTTAATAAAAATGGCAGTTTCACTAAAAAAAAATTTTCCCTTTAAGGTTAATAAGTGTTAGTAAAAAACCAAAAAAACTTACTTATTCAAAGACTTTCATAATAGCATTTCATCCAGCTTCTAGCTCTGTAACCTTAAGCAAGTCATTTAACTTCCTTAGGCATCTGTTTCCTCATTTGTAAGATGAAGGGGTTGAATTAGATGGTCTCTGAAATTTCTCAGCTCCAGATCTAGGACCAAGAACCTTTGTAACTGATTAACCCTGGAAATAACCTAAATGTCCAAAAGGAGGAGGCAATTTAAATAGAGGGTGGCACCCCTTACACTTAAGAACAGAATCACTTTCATCAGTATCTCATCTAATCATTCAAAATGCCCAGAGCAAGGAGTCAGGAAGTCCTAGGTTTGAATCCTAATATTAGATGTGACTATGAACTTATGTCCACTTTGCCTCAGTTTCCTCCTTTGTAAAATGGAGATGTTAATAACAGTGCTTCACAAAGAACTATACACATCAGCTATATTAACTGAATAGCATTCTCAAGTTGATCAAAATTTTTTTTATTAAAGTTTAGGGTTTTAAAAAGTTCAAAATTGCACATTTCATTTATTTCCAATTTGGTGTGTTCCCCATGAATATACAGCAACAGATTTCATCTTACCTCATTTCTTCCCATATTATCTGGAGTAGGAAAGAAGCCGCGATGTTCTTTGTGCCCATGAAAGCTGGCTTTATTTGAATAGACAGCCCCTGACTCCAAAGCATGTGATAATATTTTGGCTGAATGATGCCAGGGAGTCTACATTATTGAAGGATTTCATCATCTCAGTAGCCTTCTGTCATTCAAGATTGGAACTGAAATGAGATTGAACTTTATTCTGCAACTTAAATTATTTCTGCCTGGATCAACTTTGCTACTTCACAAAAGATTTTGGTAAGTCCTTAAAAATCAATTTATCAGTCAGAGAAGAAGATACAGAATTAATTTATTTATTTATTTTCTTTGCATAATTTTCAGTGAACAGCTGCACAGTCGATTAAGAGCCTGGGAGTTCTTCCAAGAAACACAAGGACAAACTGAACACTTTAAATTCAACCTCCTGTTTTTGTTATTGGTGAGTTGGAGGGGAGGCTCTGATTTTTTTGCATCAGAGAAAAAAATAGGAAAATTCAGCTGGTTGTAGTGTTAATGCTATTGAAAGAAAGAAACTTGGGCAGTAGGGTGTGAAGGTGGTGGAGGTAATAGTCTCCCCCCCCCTTGTCTTTGCAATTAGACAGCTAATACAAAGAAACTCATATAAAATGCTTCATTGAGAGATATCATAATCACTGCTTCATTGAGAGATATCATAATCACTGCTTCAGAGCCTAAAAGAAAGTGAGCAGCTTTTTCATATTAAATTTATATGTTGGGGTGACTAGGTAGTGCAGTGGATAGAGCACTGGCCCTGGAGTCAGGAGTACCTGAGTTCAAATTCGGCCTCAGACACTTAATAATTACCTAGCTGTGTGGCCTTGGGCAAGCCACTTAACCCCATTGCCTTGGAAAAACTAATACATACATACATATATATATATATATATATGTATATATATATATATATATATATATATATATATATATATATGTATATGTTGATAGTCTATATAGCATCCTCCCGTCTATTCCCTCTGCTACCTCTTCTACTGCTGAACTGGAAAACAGCACACAGGAGAGCCTGGTTGAACTATTTCACTGAACCTAATTCAACTCCCTAAGTTGAAATTTAATCTTTCTGGCAAGAAATCAAAAGATTCTGCATTCTCTTTAGACTCATTAATGAAGAGAATAATTATGTCTCAAGCACTCAATTAGAGCATATGAGGGTTACATCACTTTATTCAGTTGGCAGGATTTTTTTTTAATCTTATTTTTTTTTGCCAATAAAGATGGTTGTAAGGTGGTTAACACAAGGAACTGATGAAAGAAGGAGATTTACCAGTTTAACCAATTTTTTTATCCAGGATACCTGGATAGGAGGCTAATTCAATAATATGAAGTTGCCTGTTGTGTGTGTGCTTAAAGATTGAAGTCTATCTAACATGCATTTTTTATATAACTACTCATTAGACACATTTAGGAAGACATTCAAGAAATATTTAATAATGCTTACTATGTGTGACACTGGGGATACAAGAACAAAGAATGAAATAAGACCAACTCTCAAGGTGATTGCATTCTAAGAAAAGACAGATATGTGTGTATATAAATTATATGCATTATGTTATCCTGTAGCATCCTGTAAAGTAAATACAGACATGCAAGATTAATTAGGGAGTGTGAGCTCTAGCAGTTGGTGAGATTAGAAGAGGCTTCATGCAAAAGATTGTGCTTGAGCAACATCTCAAAAGAAGAGAAGGGCCTCAGTGGCCTGAGGTAGGGAGGGATTGCCTTCCAGTCTGCAATTTGGGCAAATACAGAGGCAGAAACACAGGAGATGGAGTGACTTGGGAGGAGCAGAGAGAAGCCTAGTTTGGCTGGATCACACAAGGAGGGGAAGTGATGTCCAATGAGTCTGGAAAGTTGGGGCCAGGTTTGAAGGGCTTTAAGTGATAAATAGGAATTTATATTTTATCCTAGAGCAAATGTTCTTAACCTTTTTTGTGTCATGGACCCCTTTGGCAATCTAGTTAAAACCTATCGACCCTTTCTCAGAATAATTTTTTAATGTATTAATATATATATATATACACACACACACACACACACACACACACACACACACACACATATATATATATATAGTATTATAAGGAAATCAATTATATTAAAATAGCAGTTTTTAAAAAAAGTTTATAGAGGACAGGCATGATGATGCGTACCTGTAATCCCTGTTACATAAGAGAATGAAACTGAAAGATTTCTAAAGTTTGGGAATTCTTAAATCTTTGGGGGTTTTTTTAGGTTTTTGCAAGGCAATGGGGTTAAGTGACTTGCCCAAGGCAAGGCAGTTGTTAGGTGATTGAGGTCAGTTTTGAACTCAGGTCCTTCTGACTCCAGGGCCATTTAAAAATATTTTGATATACTTCTATTTAATGTTTAATTTATAATCCAATGTATTTCATTGTAGCCATTTAAAAAACATTATTCTGAGTTCTCCTTAAACTTTTTTAGATCACCAAAGTGGTTCATTGCACACACAAAATGTTAAGAGTCACTTGCATTGGGCAGCTAGGTGGTGCAGTGGATAGAGCACCAGCCCTGGAGTCAGGAGGACCTGAGTTCAGATCCAGCCTCAGACACTTAATAATTACCTGTGTTGGTCAGGTCATTTAACCCCATTGCCTTGCAAAAACCAAAATAAATAAATAAATAAATAAGAACCACTTATATAAGCTGTCTTCCTTAAAGTCTTCTTTAGTGGTCAGAATATATAATCAAGCTAAAGGAGAATGATGTGGCTTCAATTCAGCAGAAATTCATTAAGAACCTATTATGTACCAAACAATAAAGCTACAAAGACAAAAATGAAATTTTCCTTCACTCCTCACTTATTGTCTACTAGAGAAATGCAAGGTGTATCTATATAAATATCAAATAATTTCTACAGGGAAAAAAGTGTTAATGAGGGAGCTAAGGAAAGGCATTGTAGAGTAAGTGTCACCTAAATTGCACTTTGAATGAAGTTGAGATTCTGTGATTTGGGGATCAAGTCAATAATCATTTATCAAAGGTCTAATCTGTGTGATTAAGTGCTGAGGATACAAAGAAAAGACATCCAGGAGTTTACAGTCTAATGGGAAAGACGACTTGCAAAAATAAAAATCTATGTCTAGCCAGATAGATATAGGATAAATAGCCAGATAGATATAGGAAGATATTAGCATTCATTGGGATTGGGAAAGGTCTCCAGAAGAACATGAGACTTTAATTGAAACTTGAAAGAAATTAGGGAAACCAGGAAAACAGATAAAAAGGGAAAGAATTCTAGACATGGGGTGTGAAAAGCAAATGAAAATTTGAGAGGATCAAGGAGACCAGTGTCATTTGAATCTCAGGACAGGGAGGGGAGTAAGATGTGATAAGATTGGGAAAGTTGGGAAAGATCAGGTTATGACAGACCTTAAAAGCTATGCAGAGGATTTTATATTTGATCCTGTAGAGAATAGGGAAGCATTGGAGTTTATTGCCTGGTCAGAGCTGACTTAAGGAATATCACTTTGATAGCTGAATGGAGGATCTGAATGGGGGAGACTTGAGGTAGGCTAATACTCTGTCAGGTTATCACAGTAGTCCAGAGTTGTGGCAGCATCAGGGGAAATTAGTGAGGGATGTTAAAGATACAGAGGCGCCACATTCCAGCCAGGCAGGACCACTTTGCTATGTGTAGGCTGGGGAGAGAGAAATAGAATACTGAGTAGAGATGATAGCAGAAGTAAGGAAAACAATTGATTAGGTGATGCGAGAGCAATGTCTTATCTAAACAAGATCTCTCCCTCTCTATACCCAGTTTGGCAGTTATTTTCCTTTGGGGAAATAGGAAATGGGAAATATTTTGTTGAGAAACTAGTGTGGAGTCTTCCAGCTTCTACTGAGAGTTAAGTGAGGTGAGCCAGAACAACCAATGAAAAAAAGGGCTGAGGAAGCCTCAGCAGTTATAAGTGATATTCATGGACAGGACTAGAAATGTGGTAAACTATTAAAAACAGCTAGATACTCAAGGGTCTGCTGACTGATTGAAAGTCTAATTTCAAGGGGAGATGTTCATTTTAAATTGACGTATAAGCAACCTCTAAGGTACAGAGGGAATGAAGAAATACTTTCAGAGATTTTGTCCATATTGTGGATATTTGTGCATATTTCCACAGCTGTTTCTCTTACAGCTGGGAGGAAAGAACATCCGACATGAAATACAGGACATGAACAAATCTCAAGACTTTCTCTGGGAATCAAACCATAGCCAACACAGGATTTGACAAAGGAATCCATGGGAAATGTTATTGCTGCTGGAGGGATTTGATGCCTCATTACCCACTCCTTCTGGAATGACTGGCTTGACTAAATATGCACCTTGACATGGTAATAGAGCACTGTAAATTATTCCCTTGGAACTACTTTGTCTTTTTTTTTTCCTGGAAGAGCAGGTTCTCTGTGTGTTTTCGGGGAATGAGATGTTGGAGGAAGGAGAGGGGAGTGATAATGGAAGGCAATATGATATACAGCAATACAGCAACTGTACTGTAAAAGTCCAAATAATCATAAAAATTACATCCACTATCATATTTTTAAATTTTATTTTATTTTTCCAGTTACATGCAAAGGTAGTTTTCAGCATTCAACCATTTGCAAGTTTATGAATTCCATATTTTTATACCACCTTCCTTTCCCAATGGCAGTGAACAAACTGGTAAAACTTGTACATGTACAATTGTGTTTAATATATTTCCACATTAATCATGTTTTGAAAGAGAAATAAGAACTAAGGAGGGAAAAAGAACATGAGAAAGGAAGAAAAAAAACATTAAAAGGTTTAAAACATTGAACTAGTATGTTTTGCTCTGCATTCATGCTCCATAGTTTTTTCCTCTGGATGTGGATGGCATTTACCATAACGGTTCTCTCAGGATTGTCCTTGCTCTCTGAACTGCTGAGAGGAGCTGTGTCCATCTTAGTTGATCATTTCCTGGTGTTGTTGTTAATGTGCTCAATGTTCTCTTGGTTCTGCTCCCATCACTTAGCATCAGTTCATGCAAGTCTTTCCAAGGCTTCTTTAAAATCCTGTTGCTCATGATTTCTTACATAACAGTAGTACTCCATAGCATTCACATACCACAACTTGTTCAGAAGTTAATGGGCATCCCCTCGATTTTCAATTCTTGGCCCCTGCAAAAAAGCACTGCTATAAATATTTTTGAACATGTGTGACTTTTCCCATTTTTCATAATCTCTTTGGGATATAGACCTAGTGCCACTATAATATTAAGATTCTAAATTCTTCATATAGTTTCTCTTTCTTATTTCTAGGATCTTAAAACCTGTTATGGGTTCACTTCTATTCAGATTAATACTCTGTGCCCTTATTCCCACCCTGAATTCTTCCTGGAAAAAGGAACCATATTTAAAATCAATTATACAATACCCCAATGAATTGGTGAAGAGAGCATATATGTGAAACAAAAGTAAAGAACAAAATCAGGAAAACATATTAACAACATAATTCTCCACACCTATAGCCCAGACCAAACCATCTCCCAACATCCAGAGTTGAAAGTTGAAAGCCCTTCCCAACAGTGCTCAAATCAGAGATCTGGGTAGAGTGAGTTAGTAAGTTGTCTCTCGGATGATTATCCTTGTGTTAGAGCCATTGTTGATACTTATTACAGGAGTATTGAACAATCAGAAATATGTTCCCTTTGCTGCCTTCTGGTAATAGAGGGGCCAGAGAGTGTTGCTTGGATGAGGTTGCCAACCATGTAGTACAGGCTCTTCTGAATCAAAAGGACTTTCTGGAAGAATGCCAGAGTACAACCACATTAAATCCTAAGTCATACAGGTGAAGAAGCAATGAAACTTCTTAAAGATACCAGCACTGCTGCCTTAGTACCTCACACCCAACCTTTGTATAAGGCTGAAGCAGGAATCCCCAAATCCCCAAAACCATTGACAGGCAGAGGTGGGCTGCATCTCCATTTCACACATTCTTGGGTCTACTGTGAGTCTTGTGAGAAAAATGGTGGAGCACACACACACATACACACAACAATAATCTGTAGGGGAAAGCATCAAGATATCATAAGAAATAGTGGCAAAGAAAGGGTTGGTAACAATTCTAAAATCGTCCCAATGATGTTTCTCTCACAGGAAGTGTGGCCTCATTCACTTCACTACTGTAAGAACCTAAAGACTGGAGTCAGTGTTCTTTCTAATGTGGCTCATCTTCCTCTTGATACCTTTGACTATCTTCACAGGGAACAGAATGAAGACTTAGAATCTGTATTCTAACTCTTTGGACTTTAACTTGCAAGCATTTGCCCATGGGTACCCTAGGAAATATCTTGTCTTTTCTTTTTCTTCTTGATTTTCTACCCATCCTTGAAAGTCCAACAAAATAAATTCAGCCCCTTCAATTTGTATTCACCTTACATCTTGGATCATTTTGTTTAGTAATTTTCTAAAGTGCTTACCACATAATGGTCTGCATTGAAATTATCCATGCTTGTGTCGTAACTCCCTAATAAATTTCAAATCTCATGAAGATAGAAACTGACTTTTCTAAACTTTGTGTTACCTGTAACACACCTAACAAAAACACACCCGACCCACCTAACAAATGTGAATGAGATTGTACCCTTTCCTCTGGTCCTTCCCTCTTTCAAAAGGACTTCTTCCCACTTAGGAGCAGAGTCAGCAGAACATGAGAGAGCAATCAGTAGCAGCCAAGTCGGAACAAGGAAAGGGCAAAGTATAAGACAGATAATAAAAGGGTGTGTTTGTCTAAGTATCATTATACCCATGTTCCTCTGTCATTTGGGTGTGATCTCTGCTTCCTTTTCAGTTGTATGATACTTGGGGAAGGGTAGAAGGGATAGGTGGCTACAGATAGTGAGGGCTTGGTGAGAATTCAGACTCTTATGTGACTATTAGTAATGCTTCTTTTAGTATTTTACCTTTATTTATTTGTTTATTGTTTTTGCAAGGCAATGGGGACAAGTGAACAGCTGGGTAATTATTAGGTGTCTGAGACTGGATTTGAACTCAAGTCCACCTGACTCCAGGGCTGGTGCTCTATCCACTGTGCAACCTAACTGCCCCTAGATCACCTTTAAACATAGGCTCTTCCTTTATTTTTTTTAGGATCTGGGGTTCTATTAATCATGGAGAGTATCCATAGAAGTGCCACAGCAAGTTGAATTCCACCTCACACTTAATCTCTCTGGTTCTCAGTTTCCTCATGTGTAAAATGATGAGTTCTAAAGTCTCTTCCAGTTCTTCATCTCTAACCCTTCTTTTCACCCTGAGCTTGAAGTCATAATGGCCTTCTGGGGGCCAGGATAGCATTCTCTCCTTTTTCTCTCCACTTAGAGGATCACTGTTCTGTCACTCTTAAGTAGGATTCAAATCCAAGTTCTCCTTACTCTAAGTCTAGGACTAGTTTTGTTGCAATGGGTGAATGGCATGACTTAATTTAAAAAACTCCCAAAGCTTATTTAAGTCAGTCTCACATCAGAATAGCTGATATAATAAAAACCAGACCAAAAAACCAGACTACCTCCTATTTCAATTTTTTTGATGTATATGCATTAGCATATACTGCTCATTAGAGCAGTAAAATGGCCAAGAATTAAGGAGAGATGAGGATGAATAGGGAGGAAGGTATAAGTTGTGTATACTACTTTACAAACTGATATAATCTACTTTTGATTATTAAATATTGATTCTAAAGACACTCATTAAAAGCCAAGGAGCATAGTACCAGTACTACTATAACCAGGTCATGCACCTACAGAAATCATAATGACCAGACAAAAGTATCATTTTGGGGAAGGGATGGGCACCAGGAATATGAGTGAATGAGATAACGTATGAAATCATTTGGAGGAATCAAAGTTTGTATCTACAGATAATACTGGAACAGTTGTCTAGCTTCAGAAACAGACTATTTTTTGGAAAAGAGGATGAAGGCATTTTAAAAATAAGGAACCTGGGAGTCACACTGTTATGCCATCCTTTCCCTGCTCTAAGATCTTTCCTTGGAAAGCCATTTTTCCATGGAAAGAATCCTTTGCAAAGTAGCCAGATGGACTTAAGACATTAATCATCACTTCTCTTCAACTTGAGGAAGCATCAGTTTTTCTACAAAAATAGACCCGAAGGCTCCTAGGGAAATATTGTCCATTCTCCTATTTCTATGTTTTCAAAAACAGCAACAACTCAAAAGAAAAAAAAAGCATTACAGCATTAGTGCTCAAGGGGCACCACAATAGAAGCTAATGGCTGCATTCTATTTTATGAAGGCAAATGATGGGTTTAGGACAATGGGAGACATAGAAGTGCTCAATCACTAGATTGCCTGGAGAAAAGGTTATTTTCATTATTTCACCAAACAACTGCAATAAAAATCCAGAGATAGTTTCCTTGGAAAAAAATTTTTGGAAATTGACTTGATAAAATGTTTAACAAATGTTCCAGAATGATTCCTCATGGGAAACATCTCATGAAATGTACTTAGCCTTGAAGTAGGCTAAGCCTGAGTCTATAATTTCCTTCAAGACAGCCTAAGGATATTGAATTATCTCATACATTTGGCAAGCTAAAGGTGACTTTTAACTCATGCATTAGGAAAATGTTAAGGAACTAACTTGTTGATGTTAATAAATGCTTAGAAATGAAATAATATGCATTAAGTTTTGTAAACCTTTTGCTATTATTAATAGCTCCTTCACAAGAATTATTCCATGAAACAGTATAGTACTTAGACTAAATTTATCCTTAGCTCTGAAGTTGGCTAAAGCTAATGAATTATTAGATTGTTCAAAGCCCAGAAAGGTTGCTGCTAGCCATATACCCATAATAAAGGAAGGGATTTTGGAACAAAGGATTGAGGTGGAGGGGACCTTCATGCCTTCCTCCACTCTATGATGCTCCACATGGAAATAATTTCACCTTGCTTTTCCCTTTCATTTGAATGGGAGACTCGAAGGATTGAGGAAAATGGAATCTCTATATCAGCTCTTGGTGGTTTGGTGAAAGGCAGCTTCTAAAAATTATTTTAAAGAGGAGCTTACCTATAATCAGTAATGGCTCAAAGTTAAAAAAGCTATTTTAACCCTTCTTCACATAGTGGTTCAGGACAAAGATATCCTTTCTCATGAGTAGAAGAATATGTAAAAAAACAGATGACTATGGACTCTGTTGAACTTACTGTTCTAAGTTTCAAAAGAGTTGACTGCTGGAAGCTCAGACTCTCTGGAAGAGAAGCTGCACCATAGTTAAGACTATCGGAACCAACAGATTCTTTTCATGATGGATAGAAGGCAGCTAATGGTATCTTGCTAGCTTAAAGCTCAAGAGGGTGAGAATTGCAGTTGCATCCCTGAAGAATGAGAGCAAAGAGAAGCTTTGCGGTGACTTGCTCAATAGGATACTGTCCAATAAATAACTACATAAGATCAGCAAAAAGCAATGGTCTGAAACAACTGTACATTATCCCTAATGGAAGTGGTGTCATGACATCATCAGATTATACCGACATCAGGATATATTGATATTGGCAGCCTTTCAATAGCAGAGTTATGAATTGCTCCTCAAATGCCTGTGTCTAAGCCACACACATTCCTTACATTTATTCTCTCTCCATACCTATTCTTTAGTGTATCCAGTCTTCCTATTGATGGACATTATGTAGATGTGAGTGTGCTATTGGTTTATGAGCTGTAGGGAGGATAGTTTACTGCTACTTTTCTTGTCATGGGGTAACTAGGTGACTTAATGGATAGAGTACCAGACCTGGAATCAGGAAAACTCATCTTCCTGAGTTCAAATTTTACCTAAGACATTCACTAGCTGAGTGTCATTGGACAAGTCACTTAACCCTGTTTCCTTCAGTTCCTCATCTATAAAATGAATTGGAGAAGTAGCAATCCACACTAGTGTCTTTGCCAGCAAAACCCCAAATAGGGTTATAAAGAAGTGGACAAAATGGAAGCACTACTGAACAGCAATAACTTTTCCTGCCATACGATTTCATAAAATGCCTTTATTTTTAATTGTTTGTGCCCTCTAGCTAGACAGTAAAAGGAGATATCTTCAAAAGGTACATGAACCATGGTTTTGAAAGTATTTTGTACCTGTAATAACTTGTCTGAGAAAGTCATGTGACTAGAAGTGTTCCCCCAAATGCTACATATATTTGGAGCCTTAAAGTTAACTTTTAACTCATTCACTTCATTCATAAGAGAGAAAAATGAAATCATAATTTTAATGCCTGCATGTCAGTTTCTTGAAACCGAATTGTGCTACTGGTTGATTCTAAGCTTTAAGCTTATTTTCAAAAGGTATAGATGTCCTCATGGAGAGCTCATTGGAAACTGTTGGCAGCAGCCTCAGAAAGGCAAATAGGGTGTCAGCTAATGATACCTCCCTTCTCACTTATGTCACATTTTCAGTTGCCACCTGGCTTTCTTACAGTCTCTTCTGTTCACCCATATAAACTCACCTGCTGACACTGGTAAGGAGAGAGCTACTGTAAGATTGGAGTTTAACTTCTAGAAAGATATTAACAATCAAGTATAAATAAATGTCATTAACTTCATGACTCTCCTAGTTTAGTATGGGGTAAAAATAAACCACATTTCATCTTCCTAATTCTTATCTACAAGTGTTCTTCTAGGCCAATACTTTCTGGAAAATTATTTTATGTGTTTAGTTGAAGTGTACTGGTTTCTTACCTAGACTGTTTATCTGATTCTGCTTTGGTGCAATGCAAAGTTATTACATAAAATTTATTATATTTGGCTGATAGAAATCATACAGAAAGCAATAAATTCCAGATCTTGCTTAAAAATTGTAACCTAAGGTTTCTTATGATCATTTGTTATTGTCTTTATGTAACAAGTAGTTATCAATGTAAGGTGTCTGACATGAATGGATTATCATCAATGAATAGAGAGGGAAGGATAGCAGTTTATATAACTGGGGGGGGAGCAGGAGGTGGAGAGAGAGAGAGAGAGAGAGAGAGAGAGAGAGAGAGAGAGAGAGAGAGAGAGAGAGAGTTCCAAAGAAGTTATTCCAGGACTTGGCATGTTATAACATGCTCACACAATTCTATGGGTATGATTCTTAGCTTCATAATCTACCCATCAGGGAAATTGAGGGATCAGGGAAGCTCCAAGAAGCTGAAGAACTAGGTGTGTTATAGAAGGGGTGAGATGTCATTCAGGTATATATGACTGGAGCAAGGAACAAGGTAGAAGAGAGCAGGAAAAGGGCTTTTTGGAGTAGTCTCTAGGAAGTAGAACAGTGGAAAGAAAATTGGTTTTGTAGTCAAAGAAGCCGGGTTCCAATTCCACCTCTAATACTTATTACCTTAGGACCTTGGGCAAGACATTTCCTGGGCCTCAGTCTACTCATGTATAAAATGAGGTTAGACTGGATGTCTATGGATCTATGACACTGTTGTAGGGTATGTGCCTACACGGTATGCCAATGTATTTTCTGTGTCTACAAAGATCTGTTTAGAAGTAACTCAAAGGGAAGAATGAATAGGTGTCTCCTCCACCCACTCTTCTCCAAGGAAGATTTTGATTCCTGCCAAGAGGAGAGTAAGAGATTGGGTCATGAGGCTGGACAATTTGCTCTTTTCAAAAAGGGTTTATCAGGCTAGAATTATATCTTTCCAGTTCTCTAAATATTGTTAATCTAGAGAAATAGTTCTTAGGTTCAAGTCATTCTCTTGATTGCTGGCCCTTTAATAGAGAGTGAGTGTCTCACTCTATATATCCAACGGTTTGACTCTTCTGACCGAATGCCTTAAAGACAATCAGACATATCAAAAAGAAAACAAATCATTTATCCAATCTTATAACAAACAGAAATTAGAAGGATTATATAGTTATATAGAATTATTTATAATTCATAGAGTGAATGAACTCTCAGGAAGTTCCACTATTAATTAGGTAGAGTCCCAGATCAGACTCGAGTGAATTTCTCCAAAGTCTCTAATGTGATAAGCCACTGAGAGGAACACGAATGAAGTGCTGGCTTTCTACCTCTCAGCTTCTTCTCAGAATCTTTCTTTCCCTTCAATGACCTTTTCCTGAAGAGAATCTGGAACTGGGTTTCTCTTCTCTCAAAGTTGAAAGCCAAAAGCACCAGGACCTCTCTTTTCCCAAGCTGTTGCCAACCCACCCCTTTGCCTTTCATGTTAGCATAAAACATTGAGTAATTCCTTATTTTCAACCAATAAGAAGAGAGTCTTATGTAAATACACTTGAGCCAAATTATGGCATCATATGATGAAATCTTCAGAAGCAGATTTTCCAGATTACAATATGCGTGTAGGATATCAATAAGTCTGTTTTCCCCTATCATAAGCACTATCTGTTTTTTTTAAAAAAAATACAGTTTTTAAAAAACATGCAGTTTTTTTTAAAATGCAATTGATGATTGATGTTTTCTATCCAAGCATATCAAGTGTGGAGTCTGATGAAAATGATAGAGTTCAAATAAAGGTTCAGATAAATTCAACAGAATTAAAATACATTCATAATGAATTTTATTTAAAGCATGCAAGAAAGAGTTTTAGGAAACTGGTTTTAAAAACTGTCCTTTGATGTCCAACATCCTTGATGTCCATAGTTTCACCAGATGTCCAAAGGAGTACATGATACACAAAAAAAGACACTTGGGCCTAGGCAGACATTTAAAGCCTACCTTGCCAAATATTTCAAATATTTCTCCCTTTCATATATTCTCTGTTATAACTAAGCACACCTATTTAACTGTTCCCTGAACTTTGCATTTCATTTCCAGTCTTCATATCTTTTTGTTCCACTCTCCCCCCAAAGCCAAAGCCAGAGTGTGGAATGCACTTCTTCCTAGATTCAGTCTCTTAGAATCCTTAACTCTCCTCAGAACACAATTTCTTTGTTAACTCTAATCAGAAATCATTCCTTCCCCCTGCCCGCCAAAGTCACTGGTAGTCTCTCCAGGGTCAAATTATTTTGTTCTTAATTTTTGGTATGAATTCTGCATTCCCTTCCCTAGTAGGAAAAAAGTTCCTTTGAGTTATGTCTATAGAGCTCCAGGACCTAGGACAGAGCCTAATCCATTGCCAGCTCTTCATAAATTCTTATTGAATCAGTGAATGAACAGCAGATGCTCGAATAATATAAGTAACTTTCTGTATTCAACAACTATATGTTTTAATGATATCATTAATTTTCAATTATGCTCTTCCCTCAACTCAGTGTCTCCCTTTTAATAAAGATTTCATTTTATGAATATGAATTGAGTAACTTCTGTATTTAAGATACCATGGTAACTACCAAAAAATGAGTGAGACAGCCACTGATCTCAAGGAGCTTTCAAAAGAGGAAGGAGAGATTATATAGAATACAAAATGCCAACTAGGAACAGGAGGATAATTCTAACAATAAAGGTTTCATTTAAACTGGAACTTGAAGAATGGGGTTAGAGCAAGAGAAGCACAGGATCATTCCAAAAGAACTGAACAGAATTAGCTAAAGCACTGAGGCAAGAGAGTTCAAGGTTTATTTATGGATCAGGATCCAAAGTTATTAGAATTTGAATCAATCACATGACATATGAAGCCTTCAAATTGTCAAATAACTCCCAAAGCAGTTTTGGTGATATCCCCTGATTTCCTGGGGAGTATACAATGTACATAAAAAAATATAAAACTCCAGCTTTCACTGAGGTTGTCATATGAATATTTAATAATAAATATTTTTTGAACTGTTCTTTAGCATTTAAAAAATTCCCCAGATATAAGAGCTAAAAATCCTAATGATCTTAAATTGTCTTAAATTATCCCCATCTACCCCCACCACACACACACACACACATACCCCAGCCATACAGCATTCCTCTGGCTTTTTGCAAATGGGTAATTTTTTTTAGTGATTTTTGTTACAATTTGAGTCCTGAGTCACCTTCCTCCTCTGTATTAGAGAAGATCAATATTTGATGTAGATCATATATGTGAAGCCATGCAATGCATACATCCATATATCAGTTCTTTCTTTGGAGGTGGAAAGCATCTTCCTTCATTAATTTGTTATAGTTGATTCAAGTGATCATATTATTCAAAATAGCTTGATCATTCACAGTTACTCTTTGAACAATACTGCTGTTACTGTATGCAATTTTTTCTTGGTTCTGCTTGTTTTACTCTTCATTGTTTCATGCTAGTCTTTTCATGTTTTTCTAAATCCAACCTGCTTGCCATTTTTTATAGTTAAGTATTATTCCATTACAGTCATATACTACAATTTCTTCAATCATTTTCCAATTCTTTATCACCACAAAGAAAGCTGTTATAAATGTTTTTGAATATATATGTTATTTTCCTTTTCCCCCTCCCCAAAACCCTCTTCACCTCAGGAAACAGATCTTATAATAGTATGGCTGGGTCAAGGTTATGCACAATTTTATTAATTTTTTGGCATAATTTCAAATTTTTCTCCAAAATTATTTTTTGGGATCAGTTCAGAATTCCCCCAACAGCCTATTAATGCTCTAATTTTTCCACACCCCATCTAATGTTTGTCATTTTTCCCTTGTGATAAATGAAAAACCCATGAGTTTCTGAGTAATTAATGATCAATTTATTAATTAGACTAGTTAATAATCAAAAATTGGTCAGTGGTTTCTCTCATAATTAAAAAATGGAGACACTGAATCCTTAAATATTGTTTTGAAGTGGAAACCAACCCTGATTGTTGAACTTTTAAATGAGGAGATAGACTAAAAGTTTTCCTCTCTGCTGAGGACATGATTATCATAAGATTCAGCAGTCTCTAGGATTTGGGGCAGGGGAATCCATCTTCATTCAGACCACTCTCGTCTTCTTCATAAGCTGGGTCACCCTAAACTCTAATAGAGAGGTACAAGGGAATGGTTTGCTTACTTCATACAGAAGTAGGGTCTTTTAGTTCTGTGGGGTCCTGCCCAAGAGAGAGGAGCATATACCCCAGGGCAATTTCCTTCATCAGTCATGCTCTTTAGAAGCTGACTGATTCAACTATAGGGGTTGGTCCCTGAATGAGGAAATAAAAAGATCCTATTTCTCTCACCTTTCTCTCATTTTAACCAATCTGATGGGTGTGAGATGGTATCTCACAGTTATTTTAATTTGTCTTTCTCTAATCGATAATGACTAAAAATATTTTTTTCATATCATTATATATGGCTTTGATTTCTTCTCCCAAAACCAGCCTATTCATATCTTTTGACCATTTATCAATTGAGGAATGACTTATTGGCTTATAAATTTGACTCAATTCTCTATATATTTGAGATATAAAGTCTTTATCTAAGGAAGTGCTATGAATATTTTCCCTAAATTTTCTACATTCCTTCTAATCTTGGCTACATTGGTTTTATTTGTACAAAACCTTTTTTTTATTTTAATGTAATTAAAATTATTCATTTTACATACCACAATGCTCCCTACTCTTATTTATTCATATTTTTCTCTCATCCATAAATTTGATAGGTAATATTGTTGTCAGAGAATTCTCTAGTTTCTCATGAAGAATTCACAACTCTGACCCTGGAGGACAGGTGTTAAAAATACCCCAACAGATTTATTAAAAGTCATTACAGCATAAATGAAAGAAAGAGATAGTTAAGAGTACTTTAAAGGTCGTGTGATTTTGGGCAGTTTAACCAGGAAGGCCAGTGACTGATTGACTAGAGCATTAGGATATTAGAGCTCATAAGATTAAGAGATAATTAAAATTCTTTAAAGGCCACGTGGTTTTAGTTGAAATTTTAGGATTTTTCCAAGTATAACCATCACATCACCTACAAAAGGGATAGTTTTATTTCCTCATTGTTGATTTTGATTCCTTCAGTTTCTTTTTCTTCTCTTAATGCTATTGCTTATGTTTCTAGTACAATATTAAATAATATTAGTGATAATAGGCATCCTTATTTGACTTCTGATCTTATTCAAAAGGTTTCTAGCTTATCCCCATTACAGATAATGCTTGCTACTAGTTTTAGATAGATGTTTCTTATCATTTTAAGGAAAAATTCATTTATACCTATGCTTTCAAGAATTTTTTCAAATATGGAAGTGTATTATATTTTGTCAAAAGCTTTTTCTGTATCTATTGATATAATCAGATGGTTTTTTATTGATTATTATTTAATAATTTTCCTTATATTGAACATCCCTGCATTCCTGGTATAAATCTCACTTGGTCACAGTGTATGAACTTTGTATAAATATTTGTAATTTTGTAAAAATTTAATAAATAAATGTATAAATATTAATATAAATATTGCTGTAGTCTCCCAGCTAGTATTTTATTTGGGATTTTCATATCAATATTCATTAGGAGACAGAGCCAAGACGGCAGAGGGACTCACCAGAGCTCTTCCTCAGACCCCTCCAAATACCTTTAAATAATGACTCTAAACAAATTGTAGAATGGCAGAACCCACAGAAACACTGAGTGAAACAATTTTCCAGCTCAAGACAGCTTGGAAGCTCCACAAGAAGGGCCTGTAGTATTTGGGTTAGAAAGGACCCTCCAGAGTGAACTGACTCCAGCCATTTAGGAAGAGACAGTAGGACACCTGGGTCACTGGCAGTAGTGGGGTTTCCAGTTCTCTCAGTACAGACATTGCCAAGGATGACTTGAAAGGTCAACAGGAAAAGTTTGCTACACTGGGAGGTTGGAGCACAGGTCAATGCTGGTCTCAGCAGAACAGGCCACTGGAGCCACTGTATCAGCAGAGAGTCAATTGCTTCTAGAGCTCTCAGCCCTGAGGCAGAACTCTGTGACTTTGGCCATACTCAGATCTAGGTTTCAGTCTGGGGCCCCAGTCCCAGGAAGAAGGAGGAGCAAAAGAACAATAGAAGGACTCTCTTCTCAATTCCAGGGCAGAAAGAAGTGATTGTGGTCACCCACAGACCAGAGCATAGACAAGGTAAGTAATCATAACTTCTCATAAGATCTTGGAAGAATTGAAAACTTGCAGGTCTCTAGAAGTAACTCTGAAAACAGCTGCAAAAACCCTCAAAAGCTTGGGGCAGTGTGTTTTCCACCCTAGAAATAGAGCCCACCTCAACAATCAAGTCATAGTCTGAGGAGATGAGCAAACAACAGAAGAAAAAGCATTCAACCATGGACAGTTACTAAGGTCATATGAAAGATAAAAATAAACACTCAGAAGATTACAAAGTCAAAGCTTCTATATTCAAAACCTCCAAGAAAAATATGAATTGGTCTCAGATCATGAAAGAGCTCAAAAAGGATCTTGAAAATCAAGTAAAGGAGGTAGGAGAAAAATTTGGAAGAGAAATGAGAATGATGTGGGAAAATCATGAAAACCATGTCAACTGCTTGGTGAAAGAGATACCAAAAAATACTGAAAAAGTATCTTAAAAACCAGACTGGACCAAATGAAAAAAGAGGTCCAAGAAGCCAGTGGGGAAAATAATGCCTTAAAAAACAGAATTGATCAATGGAATTGGAAAGGGAGATAAAAGGGAGATAAAAGCTCACTGAAGAAAATAATTTCTTAAAAATATAGAATGGAACAAAGGGAAGCTGATGACTTTGTGAGAAATCAAGAAATAACAAAACATAGCTAAAAGAAAGAAAAACTGGAAGAAAATATTAACTATTTCACTGGAAAATCAACTGACCTAGGAAACAGATCCAGAGGGATAATTTAAATATTATTGGACTACCTGAAAGCCATAACCAAAAAAAAAAAAGAGAACCTGGACATCATTTTTCAAGAAATTATCAAGGAAAATTGCCCTGATATTCTAGAAGCAGACAGTAAACTAGAAATCGAAAGAATTCACTGATCACCTTCTGAAAGAGATTCCAAAATGAAAACTTCCAGGAATATTATAGCCAAATTTCAGAGCTCCCAAGTCAAGGAGTAAATGTTGTAAGCCACCAGAAAGAAGTAATTAAAACATTGTGAAACCACAGTCAGAATAATACAAGATTGGGGGCAGCTAGGTGGCACAGTGGATAGAGCACCAGTCCTGGAGTCAGGAGTACCTGAGTTCAAATGTGACCTCAGACATAATAATTACTTAGCTGTGTGGCCTTGGGCAAGCCACTAAACCCCATTGCCTTGCAAAAAAAAAAAGAATAATACAAGATTTAGCAACTTCTACACTAAGAGATTGTAGAGCTTGGAATATATTTCAGAAGGCAAAAGAGCTGTGATTACAACCAAGAATCAACTATCCAGCAAAACTGAATATACTGTTTCAGGAGAAAAGATAGATATTCAATGAATAGAGGACCTTCAAATTTTCCTAATGAAATGCACTGAAAATTGAATCTTCAAATTCAAGACTCAAGTGAAGCATAGAAAAGTAAATAAGAAAGGCAAATCATAAGGAACATAATAAAGTTGAAGTGTTTATATTCCTATATTCCTACATGGGAAGATGATACTGATAACTTATATGGCCTTTAATTTATTTGGGCAGTTAGAAGGAGCTTATATGGACAAGGCACAGGTGGGAGTTGAATTTGAAGGAAGAATATATTAAAAAGATGGTGTTAATAGGGTTATTTCACATAAAAGAGGCAAGAAAAAACTTTTGCAATGGAGTGAATGAGGAGGGGAGGGAAGGGGGAATGAGTCTTAGCCTCAGTAGAGTTGGCTCAGAGAGGGAATAACATACATTTCGTATAGAAATCTGTCTTACCCTAGAGTAAAGTAAGAGGGGAAAGAGATGGGAGAAAGTTGTTGAGGGGTAGGTGATAAAAGGGAGGGAAGATTGTAGGAGGGGTAATCAGGTGCAAAACACTTTTGAGGAGAGTGAAAGGAAAAAGAGAATAGAATAAATAAGAGTGAGAGAAATAGGATGGAGGGAAATACAGTTAGCAATAGTAACTGAGAAAAAAAATTGTACACATTTCTCTGATAAGGACTTCATTTCTCAAACAAAGAGAATTGAGTCAAATTAATAAAAAATAAGAACCATTGCCTGATTGATAAATGATAAAGAGATATGAACAGTTTTCAGGTGAGGTTATCAATGCTATCGATTTTTTTTTAAATCCTAACTCATTGATAGGAGAAATGCAGATTAAACCAATTTTGAAGTACTGCCTTATACTTATTGGATTCACTAATAAGTCAGAAAGAGAAAATGACAAATGTTGGAAGGACTATAAGGAAAATGAGCAATAGTACATTGTTGGAGAAGTTGTAAAATGATTCAGTCATCCTATGGAACAATTTGGAACTATGCCCAAAGGGCTATAAAACCATGCCTACCCTTTGACCTAGTTATGCCATTACCAAGTCTATATTCCAGAAAAGATGAAAAACAGGAAGGAAAAGGACTTACATTTATAAGGATATTTATAGCAGCTCTTTTCTGATGGCAGGGAGCTGGAGATTGAGGGGAGGCCCATGGGGAAATGACTGAACAAATTGTGGTATGTGATTAAGATAAATGCTATTCTCTCTTAAGAAATGGCGAATAGGGGGTGGCTAGGTGGCGCAGTGGATAAAGCACCAGCCCTGGAGTCAGGAGTACCTGGATTCAAATCCTGTCTCAGACACTTAATAATTACCTAGCTGTGTGGCCTTGGGCAAGCCACTTAACCCCATTTGCCTTGCAAAAACCTAAAAAAACAAACAAACAAAAAAAGAAATGGTGAATAGGATGCTCTCAGTAAAAACTTAAGGGAACAGAAACAATGGGAAATGTACCATAAACAAACAGCAATGTTGTAAGTTGATCAGCTGTGAATGACTTAGCTTTTCTCAACAATTCTGACCCAAGAGACACCTCTGGAGGACTTATGATAAAGATATACTATCTATCCCAAGGACAGAGTTGATGGGTCTGAATATAGATTTATTTTTTTAAACCAATTTTTCTTGAGGTTTCTTTTTTTGGGGGGGGGAGTGGGGAGAGTTATATTTATGTTTACAACATGATTATTGTGGTAATGCTTTTCTTGACTATACATTTTTAACATATCAAATAACTTGCTGTTTCCATGAGGGAGATAGGGGTGAAAAGAAGGGAGAGAATTCAGAACTTAAAAGTAAATAGCGGAAATTTGCTTTTGCATGTAATGGGAAAGGGGGAAATTTTCATTAAGGAAATTAGCCTATAATTTTCTTCATCATGGCTCTTCCTGGTTTATGTATCAGCACTCTATTTATTTCATAAAAGGAGTTTTTTAGGAATCCTTCTTTACCTACTATTTAATATTGGAATTAGTATCAACTAATCAGCTATTATCAATTTTAATGTTTGGCAGAATTCATTTGTAAATCCATCTGAACTTGATGTTATTTTTTTGAAGCTCATTTATTCTGTTCAATTTCTTTTTCTGAGTAAGTTTACTTAGATATTCTATTCCCTATTCTTTTTTTTTATATTTTTGTAAATATTTTTCCATTTCACTTAAATTGTTGTTTATTGACATATAATTGGGCAGACTCCTAATTGCTTTAATTTTGATGAGGTCAATTGAACTTCAGTGAAGTACCTTACCCCCTGGAAAGGACTATGCAAATCCCTGCCCTAGCCTGAATAGATTAAGTCTTTAAAGCTAGTAACCTACTCCCATTGACTACCTTATGGATACCACTTGAAGGCACCAAGATGACTCCTCAGGACATGCACAATCTATGTGCCATGCTTATCTGTTACCCATTCCTTAATTCTTCCTAGTGTCAACCTAACTCCTCCCTTATCCCTTTCCTGGCATATATCCTTTATATACCCTGATCTTATTCCCTGTTGACTTGATGATTCAGTTTGGTTCCCCCTTGCTGTTGTCAGCCCAGTTGCAACTTGCAACTGTCCTTAATTTCTCTCTTAGCTTTGCTACTTGTTCTTAGAGAACTCCAACAGATTCCCTATGAAACATAGCTTGTATTACTGCTCAATTTCCTTCTTATTTTAATCACAGTAATATGTGAATAAATTTCTTTTGTCCCCAAATTCTTCTGGGTCAAGTCTATCTTTTAAGTAAATTCTTTCACATTTGCTCAAACCTCTAAAACCTTTAGCAGGACATATTTTTAGGCAACAATTTCATCTTCATTAGTGGTATATTCACCAATTTCATTTTTGATATTAGTTTTTTGGTTTTCTTCTTTCTTTTAAAAATCATATCCATTTTTGAGATAATTTGCTCCATTTTACCTTTCTTTTCCCTCCTTTTTTAGAATATACCATCATAACTCAGACTCAAGCCCTCTATGTATATACACTCTAACCACCCTAATAAAGTTAACATTCTTAAAAGTTACAAGTATCTTTTTCCTCATATAAAACAGAAAGAAATTTTATTTAACTTATAAATCCCACATGATTGATCTTTCATGTTTCCCTTCTTATGTTTCTCCTGCATATGGGTGGATTGTCACATGTGAACCTAGAGTTTTACTAGGTCCTCTTATCTAAATATCCGAAGTCTTTATACATATTAATTTCTTTAGTTACTAAAAGAGTGAAATAGCTAAATTCTCACTATTTAAATTGAAATTAGTGTTTTCATCTTTTACATAATCCACTGGGTGTTTTTGAGAAGTACCATATTTTGGGGGGGCTACAAATTTTGCACTTCAATTTGTCAACAAAGCAAAAATTAAAGGGTCATGAGGAATACTGGTGGGCTTTCAACTGCTCTGTTTCTTTTAGAAAATTAAACTTCTGCAATTGTTGGTATGTGAATGAATGAATGTAGCATTTACTGAGTGTTTACTATATGCAAAGCAAACTTAAAAGCCGGGATCTGAGATTTGATAATGAAATGAAACTACAACTGAAACCATTTTCCCAGTTCACTGTATGAGAGGAAATACAATAGCAACAATAATATAATACAATAACATTTTAAGATTTGCACAGTGTTTTACATATTTTTACTCATTTGATTCTCACAACAACCCTAATTGCAAAACGACATCAGGAACAGAAGGCTATTGGTTGAGTATTTGGAATGTAGATATTGGAAATCCACTTTTAGTTCACTTGTAGAACCATAAAAATCAGAGAATTTAGGAGTCGGAAAAGACTTTAGAGATCATCTAGTTCAATCTGTGCCTGGCAAATAGCATATACTTAATAAATAGTAGTTGATTTGACTTGAACAAGAATCTCATCTACTATATAATCTATCATAAAAGCTTAAAGTGGTTATTATTATCCCTGTTTTACAGATATGGAAACTGAGGCAGAGAAGTTAAAGAATGTGTCAGAGTTGAACAACTGGCAAGTGTTTGAGGCTAGATATGAACACAAGTCTTTACAAGTCTTCCCAAATCTAAGTTTAATGCTTTCTTCACTGTATCAGGCAAATACCTTTAGGTGAAAAATCAATAGAAAGTATCAAATTTGAGTTGAAAAAGATAAACTTCAGAAAATAAGGGAAGTTAGAAAGAAATTCATCTAAATTTTAGATGTTTTAGATTAAAACATATCTAGGAACTTTAGAGGACTATAAATTTACTATGAGTCAATGTGATGTGGCAGGGCAAACCACCAAAGCAATCTAAGCCTGCATTGAGATGCATGATGTCCAGAGCTAGAAAGATGGTAATCCCATTGAATTCTGTCCAGATCAGATCACATGTGGGGTACTGCATTTAATTCTCTGTGTCACATCTTAGAAAGCACTTTGATAAACTCGAGAGTATCCAAAGGAGAGTGACTAAGATGGGGAAGGGTCTCATATACATGCCATATCAGGAAGTAGGCTTAGATGAAAACAAAGAATTTAGGTGGATATCAAAGCTGTCTTCAAGTATTTGAAGAATTGTCACAAGGTAAAAAGGCAATACTTTTTTATTTTTATTTTTTGCTTGGCTTCTGGGAAATGAACTAGGAACAATGGGTGTTAAGTCACAAAGAAAGATTTAGGTTTGATATAAAGAAAAATTTCCAAACAATTAGAGATGGTTCTATTTCAGTTAGAGTCACTGACTTAGGTCACTATGGTCTTTAAATGAGGGAATGGAGGGGATTTAGGCAGCAAGAGGTTAATCGTGGGAATTGAGAGAAACACATTAACTCCATTTTGTGACTCAATTCTGGAGCTAGCTTGGTTTCCTTTCTATTCCATTATAGGTCTAGTCCAATTTCTGTCCTGTGAGAAAACTTTATTTGCCTGTGGGGATTGGGAGAAAATATTATTGCATTGTTTGGACCTAGTCCTGTGTGACTGGGAAACTGGACACCTCTCTCCGTTGCTTAGTGACCTAACCAAGGACCCAGGTTATGTTGACTGAAAAAAGGCATCAATCCAAAGACTGATGAAGTGCATTTTCTCACAATTATATATCTCAAATGACCCATATGTCTTTTCTGAAGACTGGCCCCATAGTGGTCATTAAGTTATTGTTTCTATGGTCCTTTGATTGAATACAATTACTTGGGGGGGTGAGGGGGAGTGTGGGACACCTCTGTTTCTGAATTCAGGAAATTAATTGCATCTTGCATCGGTTCACTCCGGCCCCCCAATTTAGAAAGCCTCTAATCGTTCCTCCAAATAGAAATCCGATTACTGAGTGTTGTATTAGTTCTTTTCAGTTATTTGACCTTATTTGATTAATTGTTTTTCAGGTGTATTTAGAGCCAGACTTAAGCCGAGGAAGGTTCCTGGTCTGGATTTGTTAGGCAATTGGCAAGCATTGCTTCCTAAATCAATATATCCGGAAGATTGAACCTTTGTCTCTTCAATCATTTCACCTGCCACAAATGCGAAGACTGTATGACCACTTATCAGATAGATGAGATTCTTATTCAAGTCAAGTAAATGAGTATTTATTAAGTATCTATCTATTATATGCCAGACATAGGTGGACCAGATGATCTCTGAAGTCCTTTCCATCTCCTCGTTTCTCTGATTTTATGGTTGTACAAATGAGTTAACCAATAGTGAGTTTCTTATGTCTAAATTCCATTTGTTTAATTAGTAGCCTCCTGATCCTTACATAATTTTACAAATTTCTCTACTCGAAAAAGATTTCTGAAAATAATTTGCTATAATGTGTCATTATCATCATCACTGTGATCATCATTATTATTATTATTAGGCATGATGTAAATCAGGTACATGTGAATTTGTTCTTATGTCAGTTCCACTGCCAAACAAGCAATCATAGAAACAGAACTCAGGCAACCTAGAATCACTGAATTCAGGTGGCTCTGCCACTAATCTGTGATGTCAGCGAGGTGATGCAGCTGATAGAATACCAGGCCTAAAGTCAAGAAGACCTAACCAGCTATGTGATCTTGAGCAAGGCACTTAACTGTTCTCTGCCTCAATTTCCTTATCTGTAAAATGGGAATAATAATAATACCGACCTCCGAGGATTGTTGTGAGGATCAAGAACTGGCATATAGTAAGCACTACATGAATGTTAGCTATTATTGAGTGACATTGGACACATCATTTTTACCATCAGGCATTCAATTTCCTCATCAATGAAATGAGGGGTTTAGTTGTTAGGATCTCTAATCTCTTCCAGTTCTAAATCTTAGAATTTTTTTTAATCCCTCAAGAGAATTAGGGCAAAATTTTAGATTCATAGGGTGGAGGAATAAGCCTCTCAAGTAGAAAGAGGCATCAGAAAAGCCTAGGACCTTTCCTGACATTAGCTTTATTATCAAAGACATTAACCCCAGTACAAAAGAAACATTGGTGAAAGAAAACCCTCCTGGACTTGAGAGAATACAGGGAAAGAGGAAGGTGTTAATGGTATTGCCAGGATCCAAGCCTTGTTTGGATAAAAATGAAATCTTTTTAATGTTCCAACAGTGTTACATTCATCTGGGAAATATGAGTATAATTCATAGAAAACCAAGAGAAAGATCATCTTGGCTTTAAAAAAGAAAAAAGAAATCCAAAACTTTAAACTAATTTTATTAGAGGAAAGGAACCTAAAACCCCAACACAAGAATCCAGTGCAGTTCAGGATGATTAACATATCCAGAGATATACAGGTTAAAAAGATAATCTTTAAATAAACTGCTACTTGCCAACAAAAATGTCATTAAATAAAAAAAAGTCATTTATTTATTTTTCATATTTACAAAAATAATGCCTATTTCTTAAAACTATTTGGGATGATATTTTGATACTGATACTTAGAGTGGGAAAGGATGTTTCAAATTGACAAGTGTATTTGGGAAACACTGCACAATTCAGTCTATTGAATACCATTGAACAAGTTGGCATCCTCTTTATGAAGTGATGCTTGAATTCTTCTACAGTTCTTATTCTATCGAAGAGCCTCTGGGACTTCCACCTACAAAATAAGGGATTGTTGTTCTCATTAAAATACATAGTACTACTAATAAAAAAGCTATCATCTATTGTAGAAATTTATGGGTATTCTCTGATCAAAATACAAATGTAACTCCCTTTCTAGAATAATGATGCTATTGGAAAATTGTGTGTTATTTCAGTTTTGGGGGGGGCATCAAATAATATCAATTTAAATGTACCTATTATTTAAAAGGTCATTTTTATGAAAGGAAGAATCATTTCGAAATGTTCATTATCAATCTGATTTATCTATTTAGGAAGTAAGCATTTTTACAATAAAGAGTTTTCTTTAAAAAGGGGCTTTGGGGACATACTGAAGCTGAGTTAGTGAACAAGCAATAGGCATATTTCCCAACTGGAAATGTGCTTAGTGGTGTTCTATGTTCCTCATATCCAGCTGGTATGTCTGCTCTTGCATACTAAAATATTTAGAATATTAAAAAGTATTTTGGGAAGTGACTATGGTACCATCATGCAATTGAGGCCGACTCATCTGCTAATTCTGTGCCCAAATGCTGGTTCTCAGGTTACTTACCCGCCTTAACTGTCTTATACTGCTTCCCCGAATTTCATCCATGAGGCTGTCATGAGCTGACCTCTGTGGGGTGGAGGGTCGTGAACTTTCTTCTGTTTTCTTTTCCTGAATTGACCTTAATGAATTTTTTATCTCTTTCAATATATTATTGGGTTGTTTTTTGAGCTTTTTCCCTTTTTTCTTTTTCTGTCCATTTTGCAATGCCCTTTGGGCATTCTCCTGTTGTTTGATTACTTCTGCAATGTTTCGGGTTATTAACTTTTTCTCTGGGAGGGGAGGTGGGGGAGGGGGTGGAGGAGGAGGTAGTGGTGGCATATGAGGAGGAGGAGGAGGTGGGGGTGGTGGTGGAGGAGGAGGAGGAGGAGGAGGAGGAGATGGAGCCGCCGGAGATGGAGGTCGACTTCTTACAGATTGGACTTTCTTAGGCAGTTTTGGAGATGACCAAGGCGAATGTCTAGGGGATGCATAAGGTGAAGAGCCAGGAGTTCCCCTCTGCCAAACTTTGGTTCTTAAGTTGGATCCCCCATCATACCCCTCTTGCTGCTTTTGTTCCTGCATCCGTTTCTGCCTTTGTTTGTCCATATTTCTTGTCAAAATACTTGTCATGCTCATTCTTGGTCCAGCAAGTTCAAAGTGATAGCCTAGCCTCACGAGTGTTGTATTCTCCCTCAGTAGTTTGACAATCTCCATTTCGACCTGACTGCCCATGATATGCCTTTGGTTGTGAAATCGCAGTTCTGTCAGAACTGGATTGTCTTGAAGGGCCCGCATGATAGCCAGAATCCCTTTTCCAGTGATGAAATTTGACTCGATGTTGACACTGGTTATGTGCCGGTTGACCTTGAGCATCTCTGCAATTGCAATGGCAGCGCTGTCATCAGCCCGCGTATTGGACAGGCTGAATGTTTTCACCATCGTGTTGTCCTTGAGGGCTTCAGCAAAACGGGTCAGATTTGGTGTTGTGATATTTTCAATGTTGTTCAGGTTGACCTCAGTGGTGTTGGGATCATTGTTCTTCACCCTTTCCAAAGCATCCTCAATAACAGTGGGATTGCCACAAGGGTGAATGGCAGTAGGTGATTCTGTGTTTCTGCCACTGTGGCCATTAGTTAGGTTTATGTTTTCGATTTGACTCTTAAATGTCTTTGGCTTAGGGCTATCAGAACGGCTCTGTACACAATTCACAGTTCCCTGACAATTCTCCAGGACTTCAGGCTTCTTTTCTGCTTCATCTTCCTCACTTTCTTCTTCCTCTTCTTCCTCTTCTTCCTCTTCCTCCTCCTCCTCTTCAGTATAAACCTCTTCAGAGACTTCACTGTTGCTTTCTGTAAAGATGAGTTCTTCCTCACTGTCCTCTTTGTTTTCTTCTGTACCCTAGATAAGAAAGGCAGGTGTGAGGATTAAATAGTAACTATTAGTTTTGTTTTCATATTATCCATAGCTCAATAATGCTCAGAATTGAGTTGGTTGGTGATAACAAGACAACACAATCTCTGAAGGTCCTAAATAAGATAACTGTGACAATTTACACAAGGATTACTATCAAGATTTTAGTGCTAATACATTCAATGGTACAGGCTTTTCTCTTGATTCTACCAATTTCTTGAGCTCTTATCTCTTGGATCATTTATAATATATCAGATTTAACCATCCTTTAGGAACTGACACCCCCAATTTATTCCAAAAACAAATAGACAAGCAAGCAAAAAAATGAAAACAAACTGATATTGATCACCTAAACCATGTGATAGCAAGGACTCTATGAATTTTAAGGGATGAACATTAAATTTTGGAGAGGCTTTCCAATTCAAAATGTGAATATTCCCTTTCCCATATCAATTTAAATGAGACCTGAAATGTAGCAAAGATAGATACATTGCTTTTACTTCATTAGAATAGAGAACAATTAATTAGTTTGGAAAATAGACTAGTTTTGATTTTAATCACTAGGACATTTTTATATAAAGGCCAATACAAAGAACTTGTTCATCAAAAATATTATTCATAATAAAGATATGCTTCATTTGTATAGCATTTTATGACTTTCAAAAAACTTTCACATAGGATATTGGAAAACTGAGACTTGTAGTGACTTGCCCAAGAATGTTGGTTGAATAAAATGTAGCTCTTGAGACTCAGTCCAGTGCCCTTCTCACCATGCTGTATTACAATGGTATTACATCACTGGGATAATGAGTAATGCTTTGAGGGATGTAAAAGTACAAGTTGTGATCATAAAGAAGTGATTATTTTGTTAGAGTTTTCTTAGTTCTTGGAGCAAAATCACCTTTCATTTAAAAATATATATATGTATGCATGTATATATAATCCATGTTTTTATTTCCATATGTACATATATGTATATTTATATTTCTATATATACATGTATGTATATGTATATATATGTGTGTATATATACAAGTCCTTATCATATATTACCTCAATTAATCAGGACTAATGCACTTCTTTCTCATTGTTCTGTATAGCAATCATAGAAAAAAAAATACAGAGATTTTACTTTGTAATTTTTGTTTTTACCCAGACCTGTGATTTCATCAAGTCTATAAAAAAGGAGACACAAATTGAAGAAGTATAGATGTTGTACCTAAATCCTAGTTCGCTTTTAAACTTAGAACTGTATGAAAACTTGGGACATCTTATATATATGCATATATATATATATATATATATATATATGTATATGTGTGTGTGTGTGTGTGTGTGTGTGTGTGTGTGTATGATTTTAGAGATTTGCCTGAGACATTGAAAGATTCAGTATAGAGGCAGCTAAATTACACAGCGAATAGCACGCTAGGTCTGGTGTCAGAAAAACTTGAATTCAAATCCAATATGAGATATTTAGTAGCTATGTGACTCTAGGCAAGTCACCTAAATGCCTCCTGCCTCAGTTTCCTCAACTGTAAAAATGGAGATAATAACAACACCTACCTTATAGGGTTGTGAGGACCAAATAAGAGAGCTTGTGCTCTTAACAGTCTTTGATACATGATAAGTACTTAATACATGTTTGTTCCTTTCCTTTCCAAAAAACTTGTCCCTAGTCATATAGCCAGTATGTATAGGATAGAGGACTTGCACTCAAGTCTTCCTGTTTCCAAGTACAGAACTCTTTCCAACATCTTTTCAGTTCAATTCAACTTTTCAGTTACTATGCTCACAATCCTTAAATCTTTTATAGGGAAATGCTCAGAAATAAGTTTTAACTCTGCTTAACTTTCCATATATTTGGAGAAAACTATAGGCCTTAACAATAGTATAAAAAAAATTAACCAAATTCAATCTGATAAACATTTATTAATATTTATCAATGTGACATGTATTAGATTAGAATGGAAAGGGATGGGTTATTATAGAGGTTCGTTGGCTTTATTATTCTAGATACAGGTATAGTATAAGGCACAAAAGGTAGACAGAAAGTCACCAAGAGAGGATTCATTAAGAAATATTCACTGATTAAGCATAATATACAAAGCACCAGACTAACTTCAGGAGATCCAAAAGAAGAATAGCATATTCCCAGTTCTAATGGAGATTGCCATTTGATAGACATTTTGATGGTCACTTTACTGGGGTACCAGATAGTGATACAGGTAACAACATTGTCCAAGAAGGATTGGGATCCAGGCAAAAAGCAAGACTGAAAAGTGTGGTGGATGCAAGGACAAATCTTGCAAGACTGATAGCATTCAAGTAAGTTGGAAAAATGTTTCTTTCACAACATGCAACACCCAGTCATTATATGTAATCAAGGATGTTGCTGAAGATTCATCTTTGTCATTTGGAAAATAAAATTTTATTTTAACCATCATTTAATTGTGGTAACAATTAGAGTAATGAGGGCACCATGCTTTTAGTGACCATATTTTTCTAGTGATCTTGTACCATGAGTCATAAGATACCAGTCTCCAAAGTACTGAAATTGAGAATCACCAAAGAGCATGGAGGGCATGAACATATTGCAAACAAATGGAGAATGAGGAACAAGTGGCATGCATAATGATATGGCAAGAGCAAGGGATAATTGATAGTCCACGTTTTCCATTGGTATCTTTGAAATGTCATAACAATATAATACCTTCAGCATGTTGGGGAGACTCCCACTCGCTAACTCAAAGGAAAATGTGATGAAGAGTCAGACAGAAGGATCAGATGTGCTTAAGGCTGCAATCTGTATCATTGAAGAGCATATCCATATTTGGATGATTTAGATTATAGATTCAGTGAAATATTTTATTAAAGGTAGGGGAACAAATCAGTGAAAAAAAGAGAATTGAACAAGTGAAACATTTTAAAATTTACTTAAGAGAAATGATTCAATTCACACATGTATATGTGTGAGCATGAATATTCACATACTCAAGCATGTGCATATAATACACATGTATACATAAATACATGATAAATATATGCACACTCATATATATAAATGGTCATATTCACATATATATATATATATATATATATATGCTTTAGAAGATTGGACACTAGAATTGGAGTTTTGTTATCACTTATTTAATCTTTTCTACAAGTTAATATTGCTAGACCTCATTTTTCTCACCTGAAAAATGAGTGGGTAGATGAGGTAAACTCTAAGGTATCTTCCAGTTCTAATTGTCAAATAGTTCAACATTAGAGACTGATATGATTTTATTAGTGGAGATGACATTAAAGAAGAGACCTTATCTTCTACTTTGCTGCTATACTAAGGATCATGGGACCTTTCCATCTGACTTGTACCAGAAATATTTTCTATATCTGTTTTCTCTCTATTAGAATGTGGTTTGTTTTTTTTTTTTTGAGAGCATGGCCTTATTTTTCTATTTTAACCCCAAGTACTTATCACAGGCTGTATTTACAATAAAAACTTAATCTTTCCTTCTCTCATTCTTTCCAGTAGAGAGAACACAGAGTTTCAATTCTTCTAAAAGAATTGAAAAAATTCATTTCTAAAAGAGAAATTTGGACTAAATGATCTCAAAGTTTCCTTCTGTTATTCTATACTGGTGGGGCCAATAACTCATTAGCTTTGTGTAACTGCTATTGATTTGATTTCTATGGCAAGGGCTGGACATTATGGCATCATGGTCTTTACTTGGCCCACAGGCTTTCACCAAATTGTGGTATAGGCTTTCTGGAGTGGGGAACTGAAGGGCCAGAAATGAGAATTACAGATGAAAGTAGGGCCTATTGTGAAGACAACAGTTTCAAGAATGGTAGAAACCAAGAAGATGAGCTAGTAAGGGACATCTGAAATTTTGTGCCCATTTCTAGGATCTGTTTTGGCTACCCCCTCTTGAATTTGCCACAAGGTGCCATTAGACAGGTCCATCTATTGAAAGTTCCAGTCTTAGATACTTGTGGGAATTAACAAATAGATGACAGACTTGTCTTAGAATTAGAATAAGAAAGTATTTTCTAAGAAAAAAACATCCTTAATGCCATATGTGTGTATTTATCAGCCGACCTTTTAAGATATACATACACATTTTAAACTTCCTTCATATTGGGCCAGATATACTATATATGCTAACAACTACTTTCCTCACTAGCTTCAATCTTGTTTCTCATGTCTGATAGAGACTAGTAACAGTCAGGAACAGGGAAAAAGAGAAACATGCTACTAGTCTATATCTATTTTAAGCAGCAATATCCAGGGCAGTGAGAGGATCAGAGGTAAGGAGGATCTGTCATATATAAACAAAAACTTCCAAGAGAAATAACAGGATAAGAGTTGTCCTAATGGTGAGAATAAATTAAAACCTGGATATTTATATAAGAAAAAATATTGAGTCATTTTACAACTCATTATTCAGCCGAATTTAAAAAGATCATTTAAGGAAGATTGCCATTACTAGGTATTTATCAAGGACTGACAATAGGTTGTAGAGAATATAGTAGAAAATGGTAGAATAAGCCACTGTTCCTTCTTGATAGTCCTGAGCTATTTAAACTGTATCAAGTTCAAGCTGTTCTCTATTCCTGGAATGTCCTCCCTGCCCCTCCTTGATTGTTGAATTCCTATCCAGCTTGTAAAGCCCAACTTAATATCCACCTCCTCTTGGAAGGCTTTAGAGAGGTAGTGTGGTGTAATGTAAAAAACACTGTATTCAGAATCAAAGTACTTGGGTTTGTGCCCTGGCCCCTCACCCTACTTTGCTGGATGATTGCTGGCACGTCTTTGACTCCAGTTTTACTCTTCTGAAAATAAGGATAATACCTAATTCTTTAATAACAGTGTGCAATATTGTCATCACTTGCTCCCAAATGGTCATTATTTTTTCTCCCAAGTGTTCATGCTTTTTTTATTTTTTCACTTCTCTAATGCTCACTTTAAAAGATTATATGTTGGGGCGGCTAGGTGGCACAGAGAACAGAGCACTGACCCTGGAGTCAGGAGTACCTGAGTTCAAATCCGGTCTCAGACACTTAATAATTACCTAGCTGTGTGGCCTTGAGCAAGCCACTTAACCCCATTTGCCTTGCAATTAAAAAAAAAGATTATCTGTCATGATTATATCTGTGAGTCATCACATTCATCTTGAACTATGAGCTACATGGGGTAAAGGACCAAGTCCTGTCTTCACATTTCACTTCTTCTAGTGCCAATACAGTGCTCAGGACAGACTATGTATGTAATAAATACCTCAAATTATTTAATTGAATTGGATGTATCAAGTATGGAAGGACTTTGAACAAATTAAATCTTAATCTTTCTTGTTTGCAAGTCTTCTATCTTAAATATTTTGATATTCCTAAATTAATCTACTTTTCTTTCTTTGGTGAGTATTCATTATATCTTCAATCACTTCCAACAATTATTTTCCACGTATCACTTGAAAGTAATAGACAAATTGCTTTTCTATGTTGAGGTATCCTTCTTTATTCCTTGCTATTTTATTTGCCCCCAAATCCCATAGAAATACTGTCTTCACTCCCTAAATCCCTCTTGCTATCCTTTTTAGCAATCCACTATGAAACATTTGGGATTTGCTTTGACATAATGTCCTAGATGAGAAGAGTTACTTACATATTTATGTTTCTCTTATTGTTATGTATTTCGAAGAATGTTTATGGATTAATTATAAGGAGGCATTTTATGTATATGATAGTCTGGGATTAATTCTAGCTCTTTTAAGTAGGTTTCCTTTTCTTCTACCCCCAATTTCAACTCAACTGCTTGTTGTTCTATCATTATAGCTTTGTTCCTTTGGGAACCAAAATCTTTGCCTTTAAAAAATCACTAAATTGTGATTGTTACAATCAAAACTGACTTTAGGTACCTGCTAAACCCTTTATATGTATTAGTTGATAGCCAATTTAGAACAAGATTAGACAAAGAACAGGACTAGGTAAGTGGGAACCAGGAAACTGGAAAGAAGTCACAGATACAGAAAGTAAGAGAGTATCATGGCAAAACTTTCTTCTCTCACAATTTTTGCCTGGTGCCCACCTTGTGTATATCAATTCCAGACCATCTGGTGGATCACTTGAGCCCTAAAGAGTGAATTCAGTTTCAGGTCAGGGCATCCTCAGTCAATAAGGGTGAATACACTTTGTTACTGTCCTGAAGTAAGTGTGATGTGCTATACTTAGAGGCTGACCAGCTATTGTTCCTTGTCACTCTTGATATGGCTGTCAATATGACTTTCCTCTCTAGATCTGTTAATTCCTAATACTTCAAAGAACATACTAGTCTGATAACTAAGGTCACCATCTCCTCCTTGCTCTCAGAACTTTGGCTATTCTTCACATGTGATGACAGATGCCCCAATAGAACTCTGAGTTATTTTTTTGTGAGTATGAATTTACATACTCCCACCCTCTCGCGCCAAGAAGTCAGCTGGCCAGAGTTAGAAAAGCATTTGGAATAGATAAGAGATCAGAGGCTCAGACAGGGATCAAAGCTGTGACTGCAATAGTCTTATAAGCACACTGTTGCTCAGTTAAACTAAAAAGTCACTTGTTTTTATTTAGTGTGCCCAACTCTGGGGGTGACCCCACGGACTTTACTGGAGTGATTTGCCATTTCCTTTTCCAGATTGTCCCTATTTTACATATGAAGAACTGAGGCAAATAGGGTTAAATGTCTTGTTGATCAGGGTCACACAGCCAGTAATTTCTAAGATTGGATGTGGACTCTGCACTATCCAGATGCCCTAAAAAAGCCCCACCAAACCTTGATGGAAATAGGTATATAACAGAGAGCCCTAAAACTTCTCTGTTCTTTCCAGTCTCAATCAAAGGAGATTACATTCTTTTGTGTTTTTTTTTACTTGCTCAAGTTCTGGGAGTGGTCATAGAGCAGAGCATGCCAGCCTCACCCCACCCTTGCAGTAGCCAGAATGGCCTTGGGCTAAGCCAGCCCTGCCATGGTTGGATTCTCAACGGTCTCTTGATGCATTGCAACAGATGTGCCTCATACATATCTTTTCATTTATTCAGTATACCCTAATGTGGATAGTATCTAACAGTCACTCTATTAGTACACTGGTTGGCTGACTGTTGGCTCCAAGTCATTTGGTTTTTATATCACTCTGACCGAGCCCAGTTTACAGAATGAAACATAGAGTGGGAGAGCTGGAAGGAACCTTGGAGATTATTTAGCCCATCCCCTTCATCTTACAGGTGAGGAGGATATTGAAACTCTAATAAATTTAGTTAAATGACTTGTTCAAGATCTGATAGTTGGCTAAACAGACCAAGGACAAAAAAAACAAGATTACCTTTACTCATAGACTAGTACTCTTTGCAATAGATATAGCTCAGTGCCTGACCTATGCTAGTTTATAAATTCAAGAGTTGTTTCTGTATGTTCCTTCTAGTTTTGCCACTCCTGTTTTCCTCTGAATGTGTTCCTCCCATCTTACTTGTAAAAAGCCTTTTTATCTACCATCAAGTTCAAGTGTACTAGACAGTACTACTCTGAGACCTCTGTCTTACAAATAATGAACATATTTCCTGGTTTTCAGGAAATGTTTAAGAAAAAATATATTGTCATATGACTATTATATGGAAAGGAACTCTTTAATCAACCCGTCTCACAAAGAGGCATTTCTTGATATGAATAATAACCATAGTTCACCTTGGCTAACGGATTAAAAAAATCTTTACATGTCTTAATTGCATATTACTTTTCCAATGCAGACAAGCTCCTTTTATATCAAGAACAGAATTCCTAGCTTGATTCCTTGTTTCAATCTAAAAGATTTTTTAAGTCGCTGAGAACATAAGACCACAAGGAAGAACTGTTAAAAATTGAAGAGTTTAGGGGAAAAAAACAAAAAAAACAAAGAGGGCCCAGGATGCCTAGTGGAGAGTGCATGCTGCTGTATCCTACCTTATCACACTCCCCTAGCCTCTCTTTCTCCAGAAGCTTTTTGGTCTCTTTCTCCCAGTAGGCCATCAGTGCCTCTCTGCTGAATGTCCCTGTAGGGGTTTTCTCTGTCAGACTCTTTTGCCTTAGTCCCACTGGTACATTCCTATTGGGTTCAATATCTTCCAGCTCCCTCTCCAGCTCCTTCAGCTCCTCTGGTGACAGTGAAGCGAGGAGTTCATCCTCATCAATGGATTCATATTTGCTCAGTTCTCTTCTGTAGCCAAAGGTAGACATGGTCCCCGGTGTGTCAGATCAACAGAAAGTTTGAAGACTCAGGCATACAAGTCAGCCAGAAGTAGGCAGGGACGCGGGCAGTCAGGCTGGCAGTCAGACTGGCTGGCTTCTTTGGTCAGCAACTGGTTCTCAGAGTGGCTGCGATAGCCTTTTAAGAGTAGTGATACAGGGTTATGACAATGCAGAGAGGGGTGAAAGCATGGGCTGTTTTAAGCATCAGACGTCAGCCAGACATTTGAACACAAAGAATGTCTCATCAGTGGTGATTGGAGGTCTTGAAACCAGGGGGTGGGGGAGATTATTGACATAATGATCAAAGCCGTATTTAATTCAGTCTAGTAGTGGTAGGGATACTGTGCCCACCCATCTATCTAATGGAATAAGAGGATATATGTTAGGGAAAGAGAAATGTTGTCCAACAAGGGGGAAAAAATTTATTTTGAGAGTCAACCACTATTGTCACCACAACAGAAATGGCTATTTTGATATTGTTCTAAAGAAGGGAGGTTCACAGTAATCTGAGGATAGTTGTCTTTGATCCTCTGTGTTTTCACTTAGGACTTTGGTGAGGAAAGATCCACTATTTGGTTTTCAATCTAATATCCCCTTAAGGGATTTCTAATCAAGGGCATTTACCCAACAAAATTCCAAAACATGACTATTACTAAAATTACAATGTACATTTATTTCAAAGTGACTTTTTTTTTTTTTTGCCATAGTTCCAGATATGAGATCTTAACCAAATAGAACATTTTCGGTGAGGAGATTCCTTCACCAATACAGATAAACCTTTATTCGACAATTTAAATTTTCAGACAATTGTCTAAGGGCATTGAGAGGGTAACTTGCCCAGGGTTATCCCTAGTAGGTTTAAGAGGTGGCTTACACTTAGGTCTCCTGGACTCGGACTCTTTACCTACCACACAATTATCTGCCTCTCACTTACTTGATTTTATAAATATTCAAAATAATGAGGACTCTTCTTTGGTGTGAAAACTAAAGAAAAGCAAATATAACATTTTTCTCCAGATCTATGTAGGGAACTTCTGGGATGGAAGCTCCCTCTATCAATATAAATTATCTGTAATTTAAAAATCTGCGTAAATTGCCCCAGGTTAAGTAGTCAGGCTGATAAAAGGTGGTGGAGTGCCCTGACTCCATCATGGAGTGGAATCATTTAAAGCTAGAAACATAACTCCCGCATTGGGAGGTAAAGGAATCTAGTTGAGTCAGTCCATATAAGAGTAGCATTAATTCTTTCTTTCTCCTAAATTGCAACTTCCTGTCACAGTTTTCTCCCATTAACTTCAATCTGGGCCAGCTTCCCTAGCGCCTCCTCTGGTCAAGCATCCTCCTTGCACAAAATCTGATTGGCGCCTGGCTTCTCTGACGCACTTCCTGTACTAGAGCCAATAAAAAGCCCCGAGCCCTACACGCGGGCCCCAGGCCCCTTACGTGAGTGGCTGCCTCTCGGTGACTTGACAAGATTGACACGCCCGGGAGAAGGAGAAAAGAGGAGTTGCCTGGAGACAAGCTAAGTCCCTCCCTACGCTAGCTAGAGATTCCTGTTTGGTTAGAGCAGAATGAACCGCCCCTTTTGTTCTATGTTTAGTGACTCGGCAATGACCCTTGACCTAAGAGAGCCCCGCTTTTGTCAGGCCTATGACGTCCGTATCAGGTGTTCCCCTCGAGTTCCCACAAATGGCACAGATAATGGAAACATCTACTAGTTTAAAAAAAAAATTTGGCTACAGGAGTGCCTTCACTTGGCCTCAACCTGACCACTTGGGTGGACATTTCTGTCTTTTGTAGCCTCGTCCATCAATAAGTTATCAGGTGCCCACATTTTTATTGAATTTCCATGGAATTTGCGAGATGGATAAAACTTAGAGATTTATGAACAAGGGTGAGATTTCATTGGAATTCTAAGAGTCAAATTTTTAATAAATGAAAACAGAAGAATTATTACCAGTACAATTTACTTTTCACAGAACATTTCTCTTTTCTTTTATTAGAAAATTAAATAGATTTATAGTTAAGGGAGTATGCAAATTCTCTACTTTTATCCAGTACAGTTTACCTTTCATAAATGTTTCTCTTCTCTTTCGTTATCAAATTCACTAGATTTATAGTTAAGGGAGCATGCAGATTCTCTACTTTTATCCAGTACAGTTTACCTTTCATAAATGTTTCTCTTCTCTTTCATTATCAAATTCACTAGATTTATAGTTAAGGGAGCATGCAGATTCTCTACTTTTATCCAGTACAGTTTACCTTTCATAAATGTTTCTCTTCTCTTTCATTATCAAATTCACTAGATTTATAGCTAAGGGAGCATGCAAATTCTCTACTTTTATACAGTACAGTTTACCTTTCATAAATGTTTCTCTTCTCTTTCATTAGCAAATTTACTAGATTTATAGTTAAGGAATCAGGCAGTTTCTCTACTTTTATCCAGTATAATTTGCCTTTCACAATATTTTTCTTTTCTTTCATTGGCAAATTAACTAGATTTATAGTTAAGGGAGTATGTGAATTCTCTATTTTTATTTGAGATCAGTTAAAAAGTTTAATTTACAATTTAAATTGATTTGGGGGATAATGTTTACATTTATGGTTTTTTCCTTGTACTCTGATTTTTGTTACTACTCACCTAGGATTTCTCAATTTGAATGGTCTGTGAGTGACTCCTCTCCTACTACATATTATATTACTTTATTTACTCAGCAAAGTCAGTGTGAAGTTACTTAATTCCCAAAGGATATATCAAACTACCCTGTCTTTTTTTTTTTTTTGAGACTGAGAGTGACCGAATCATATCAGACATTTCAGAGGTTCCAAAGTAGCTTATTACAAACAGGTTTGTTCTTTTTTAATGACTATTTATAAGAATTTTTCATGATCTTATTTTTAAAATAGTCTTATGTATTTTAGTATCATCATTTTTTTTGGCAATCTTATGTATTTTATTTTATATATTTAAAAATGTTAATCAGAGAAGGGGGTCTCAAGGATTTACCAGACTGCCAACCATGTACTTTTATGACACCAGAAAAAGATATATAAACCCATAATTTATGGGGTCCCATCAGTTTTCATTCTCCTTCCCTTCCTACTCCCCAGAACAGTCTGGCTTGTGGGGTTTTTTTTAGGTTTGCCTAATTAGCATTCCTGTCATACAAAAGAATTGATATTTTTTTTTCTACACAATTTGGTGACAAAACAACCAAAATACCCACTGTTTTACCATGCATCTCCATGTTTTCATTACTGTTCATTTTTAAAAATTTTATTTATTTATGGCAGTGGGGTTAAGTGCTTTGCCTGTCACACAGCTAGGCAACTATTAAATGTCTGAGGCTGGATGTAAATTCAGGTACTCCTGATGCTCTATCCACTGCGCCACCTAGTAGCCGCTTCCTGTTAGTTTTTAATGTTGTTTTCACTGGACCTTTACTTTCTTTGAAGTAGTAAAATTCTTCCATTATTGCAGATCATCTACATGCTATATTCTTAGACAATTTCTGAAAGGTATCATGATTTGTGAATGTCCAAAAAGGTAGAATGTGCCAAAGGCACAGGATTTTTGAACTCTGAGATCAGCCTTCTCTCTGTCTTCTCCCAGACCCTCTCATGCATGCTGATGATGTTCAGTGAATATTAGTAAATAGTAAAAATTGCATTATTTTGGATTTTAAAGTTCTTCTTAAGACATAAATCTATAAAAAATAATGAGGGCCATACAAGTTATTTACAGAGTTTTCTAGCAGGGTCCTTTTGTCTAAGTAGCTTCTTCTCTCAACTTTTTTTTTCCTTTCCCCATAAAAATATAACTGGATTAGAGTTTCCAATATAGCACCACAACTATCATAATTAAACATACTTCATAACCCCAATTTCAGCCATCCACTGATCAGAAAAGAGATTGCATAAGGATTTATGGTACAATCAAGAAAATCCACTGCTATTACTTGAAAAAAACCTTAAAAACACATGCCTTCTTAGAGCTATATGTGTAAACCACAATGAGATAGCTGTATAAATGTTAGCTCTCGTCACTCCTTCACTTAAATGCTATTCCTGTGCCTCATCTTGCAGTCACTTATCCTTGGATTCCTGAAGGCAATACTAGGTCCCACCATGCTGAAAAGACTTTAAATGTTTGACCTGATTCAACAAAAACTTATTAAAAGCCTACTGTGAGCAAGACACTGTTCTAGATGCGGGGGTTACAAAGACACCAGTAAAACATTCTTATTCTCGAGAAGCTTATACTCAACTGGAGGAGAAAAGGGAAAGTGCAAGTCTGATCATAGTTGTAGCCCTTCAATGACTACCAAATTTTCTCATTTGGAACAAGCCCAACATCAGAAAGTTGCCCACCAAGAGTGAACTTTTACACAATCTTTGACTTAAAGGTCAGCTGCCAAAGATTATTGATCTATTATCATTTGAGGGAATATTCATAACAGTGAAAATCATAAATCCTTGAGGTATGGATATAGTATAACCATATGAAGGAGAGCATTCTTTTTATAATTAAATCAGATAATCACTTTTCTTTTGGATGAATGTTCAATTTACCAGGTCTGTATTTTAGAGGAAACATATCTTAAAACAGAGTGCAAGAATTCAGTCTACATTTTGTGTGGTTGATAGGGAATAACGAACATTTTTCTCTCTCCCACCCTCCCAAGTTTCCCTCAAAATCCAAATATCTTAATATCACTCCTAAGTTGACAATAAAAAAATTTCATTAACAAATAAGTAAACAATTTGATCAACCTGTTGCATAAGATAACCACTTACTTATCTGAATCATACCAAACAGAAGAGAGAAAAGGAATGTAGTGAGAAGAAAAATACTTCCTTCCTCTACTTTGTATGGTCTTTGCATTGAGAAAATAGAACATCTTCCACAAGTCTCAGATAAGAATTCTTATTTTTAAACAGTCATATTTTTGAGTTTTCTGCTCCCTTGAGTGAAATTCCATTAATCAAATTTTCACTAAAGATGTTTCAGTTTTTAGTCTCTAGGTATCTTAAAACTTTTCATATGAAATGTTCGAACTTGTTTTTTCATGTGCAATGAGGCAGCTGTAAAACGCTGGGCCAGTCATTTAACTTCTGTTTGCCTCAGTTTCTTCAATTGTAAAATGGGAGCAATAATAGCACCTACTTCCCAGGGTTGTGAGGATCAAAAAAGATGATTTTAAAGCACTTTGACCATGCCATGCACATAGCTACATGAATGTTAGTTGTTTATTATTATTATCATTATTGTTGTTGTTGTTGTTGTTATTTTGAAAACTGACCTAGAATCAGAAGATGCTGGTTCAAGTCCCAATTCTTATGTTTGCAGTGTCTGACTTTTGAGAAAATCACGTAAATTTTCAAAAGTTTCAGTTTCTTCACCTCTTAAAATAAGTTATATTATTTACACTATGTAATTGTGAGGATAGGATGAAAATTTTAATCCCAACATTCAGGTGCCTATTATGAATAGAGATAGCATTGTAAAGTGCTAGGGGAGGTTCAATGTATAAACATGACATGGTCTCTGCCCTTCTAGAATTTGCAATCTGTTGGAATGGATAGCAAACAATGTTATTTTCATATTAAGTATATTTATCTTTGTTATATATTGGCAGTTATATCACCTGTTGTTATAATTAGCTTGTTTTAAGCCCAGAGGCAATATAATGATCCTAAGGTCCATGTGATTCCCTCTGCAGTTTCAGATGTCTAGATGTCTATATTAGAGGAAAAGTGATGAATTCAATCATGTTTGCTCTAATCTTCAGGTAAAGCAAAATTTCTAATATTTAGACAGACATTTAGCCCTCTGCTTATATCAATCAATCAATCAGTAAATGCTTATTAAGTGTCTACTGTGTGCCAGAGACTGTGCTAAGTATCTATATTTACATATAATGTTCTAGAAGATAGTATGGTATCTATAAGTAGACTAGTCCTAGGAGGGGAAGTTGGGGAAAGAATAGACCTGTGTTTACAACTTCCTTTAGTCCTTGAGTAGGTGGACATGCTGGCGACTCATCCCCATCTTCTTTCTTTAGGTTGTTTTTTTTTTTTTGTAAGGCAATGGGGTTAAGTGGTTTGCCCAATACCATACAAGCTAGGTAATTATTAAGTGTCTGAGGCCGCATTTGAACTCAGGTACTCCTGACTCCAGGGCTGGTGCTCTATCCACTGTGCCAACTAGCCGCTCCCTCCCATCTTCTTTCTTAAGATACCTATAAAACCAATGGGCTCTCTTTAAAATCTCCCTTTTCTGACACAATTCAATCTATTTCCTCTTTCTCCTTTGATCACGCAGGGATTCCAGTTCTTAGCTGTTACAATCCTGCTTCTTCCTCTCTGTTTCTAGACCCTCAAAATTTTTTTTTTTTGGTTTAGAGATAATGTCTCCCTTTTATACAAATATTTTAGGGTTAACTAATTCTCTCACTTTGACTGATTTTGACTTTGATTGAAAGTGGTGTACAGATCCTGTTCATCCTGGTTCATATCTGATTCAATCAAGATATTTTTGTCTTTTGGATACCTCAAGAGAATTACTTTTAATTGGGTAGGATAATAAATGGAGTTTTACCCTTACACTCTGTAAGTACATTGGAGAGATATAAAATAAATTTCTATGTGAGGTTTGAGATTGAAGATTGTTATTAATACCAGGAACAAGGAAGGCTTCATAAAGGAGATAGAATTTGAAATGAGCTTTAAAGGATGAGTTGACAGTTGGCTAAATAAACTGTGTTAAATAAATACAATATAATATCAGTATACTATATTAATAAATGTAAATATGAAAAATTCAAAGAATAGAAAGATATATATGAATGAATAGCATGAAATGAGTACATACAACAATGGCTACAATGAAAAGAAAAAGAACAGTAAAACAAAACTGAATGCTTTGTGACTAAAATGCCGATCTTGACCCTGGAGAATAGCTGAGAAAATGTACCTCTTTCGCTGTAATAGTAGTGGATGAGGTATGCTTTCAAATTTTATCTTGCTAAACTGATTTTTTTCCCCTCTTTAATCTTTACAACAAGATATACTTGTGAGGAAAGAGAGGAGGGAAGAAAAATTTGGAAATGAATGTGATAAAACAACATAAATCCTCAATACAAATAAATCTTTTCAAGAAAAAAATTTAATGTGTACAATTTCAATAAGCAAAAAGGAAGGAGGAAATAATGTGTATATATATATTTGCAAGGCAAGGCAAACAGGGTTAAGTGGCTTGCCCAAGGCCACACAGCTAGGTAATTAAAAAGTGTCTGAGACTGGATTTGACTCCAGGGCTGGTGCTTTATCCACTATGCCACCTAGCCACCCCAATAATGTATATTTTAAAAGCACTTTGTATTAGTAAAACATTATATGAAAAGTATAATATAGAGGAATATACCATATATGTACATACATATATATATGAAAAGTATTAAACATTTATTATATGCCAAGCACTCTACTCCTGTTATATAATTAAATTCAATAAGTATTTATTGCTTTCCATATTCATTGCATTTCTGCTTTATTCTCATGTTTCATGAGGTACATATTTGCTGAAAGAGTAATTGCTTAGTTCTCCAAGAGAAAGTTTAGAAAGTAGTCCCTGACAGTTATATCCTTTTACTTTTAACACAATAGTCCACAAATTGCTTGGAAAATATCTGCCTAGAATACAATTAACTGAGATGAAGGGGAAAGCATCCCCTTAAAGTCTTTTTTTTTGTGGGACTCTTGTTTTTAGTTACTTCAATGTATAGATTATATATATTTAGGTTCTCAGAAATTTAAATTCCCTGACCCTTGGTTTTAAATTGCATATGTTTTCTTTTTTTCAATGTTTTTCTTTAAAAATAAAGGCAAATCATATTCTCTTTCTCTAGGTGTTGAGGAATGGTACTTTTTAAAGGTCCTGCTGTATTCACCCAATGAAATTGATATGTTTTCATACAGTTCCTAAGAAAGTCTACTTTCTTGCATTCTCATGACTGTCTGTCACATCAGCTTGGCATATGAAAGGAAAGAGGAACACACGGGGGATGTCAGGGGAAGGTCAAGCTCTAAACTGACAACACCCAACCAGTACACATAGATCAGATAAGAACTGGCAATCCTTTTGACAATTCTTCACTATCAGGCAGGGTTCGGTAGCCAAGAAAGTCCAGTGATAATGCCAGCTGGCTACTGTGATCATGAATGCCTCCTTTCCCTCCCCATACCCTAAGAGACCCATTGTTCAGCTTTGTCTGGCCTAGGTAAACATAGGATGGGGCAGCCCATGGATCCTGATTAGCTTCTGTTCTTGGTTTTAATTGGCCACATGGGAGCTTTGGGACCTTCTTTCAAAGAGTGGCCCAGTGTGAGGACTTGACAGTTGCTATAATATGGCAAGTCCAAAGTGGTCCACTGGTCCTTTTCCCTTTCTGTAACTGTGGTGATGGGAGTGGTTGGAGACTAAGTGCTGTTTTCAGTTAAATGAAAAAAATTTCTAGCTCTTGCTTCCTAGCATACTTTGTCTCCAGATTCCCAATGAAGAGAGATGGGGAATGGCTAGTGTTCTTCCCACCCTGCTGTTTCCACATGAACTAGGTGAACATGCATCTGGCTACCTTTTTGACTTTGTATTTCCTTCCTTGAGGAGATGATCTGACCTCGTTCATGGGACAAATGTGTCTAAGCCTTGGAAGTGACCGTGTGAGTTTGAAAAATTCAAATGCTCTGAGACCTATTGGTTTTTATCTGGCTAGCAGTAGAGGAAGTTTCTGCCTCATGGAGAAAAGTCACTCATGAGAAAATTGTCCCCAAACTGACCGAACAGACTTATATGGGAGTTGTGTGATAAAGCTGGGGTAAAATGCAAAATGTCTAATTAGTCATGACAATTATTTTCTAACCTAGTGAGGTTTAAATATCAGGCTCTTAGTAGACTGTAACATTTTAAAGTCATTCTGTTAATGTTTGAGATCTTTATGATTAGTATTTCTTTGTTTGCAGAAATAAACTACCTGGTCCCTACCTGATACATATTGTTCATCGAGCTCCTCTTTTCTTTTTGGGAAACCCTAGATATGAGTCCAAGGTAAGTTAGAGTGAAATTATCTTTCAGAGCACCATGGCAGGGATTTCACTAACAAATGTGTGAAAATAGGCAGCCAAACTTCTCTCACTGGAGGCAGGCTCCTCCAGGATTATAACAGTTTAACTACTTGCCCAAATGTAGAGCAGAGGGGTCTCTTAAAGGAAAAAGTTGTACTGTACTCTAGTTCTTGTGAACTCAGGATTTATTGTTAAACAATGAAAGTGGTTTTCTTATGACTTCTCAATTTTCCATTGGAGAAAATTCAAAGGCAACCACAACAGTACTGTCCCAATGTATTCAGGAATATGGATTTCCTGGATCTGTAAGAATTGATATACAGTAATATTTTGGGTAGAGGATGATGACAGGACATTGACATCCATAGGGTTGCACTAGATCTCAAGATCAAATGAATATATATTTAGGATTAAATCTCAAAAACCTTTAGATTAAACACTCATTATATAGTTGAGGGAACGGAAGCCTAGAGAGAGAAGTGACTTGCCCAGAGTCATTCAGACTATATCTGAGGCAAGATTCAATCCCCAGGTATTTCAAACCCCAAACCAGTGTTTAATCCATTGTACCATTTTTCCTCTAAAAACTCTACATATACATGGAAACTTATTTCACAAACCCTTCCATGAGCTGATGTGACACTAAGGGAAAAAAGTAGGCAGGACTTCTGAGGGTGTGTGTGTGTGAATTAGTCCAAATACACTGTTTTCTTCTGTGTTGACTTTAATATATATATATATATATGTATGTATATATGCACTACCTTCTGACACAACATATTTTCTTTCCCCATTTCCAATACTGTCTAAGGCTACTATGAGTTTTGGAGGTAGGAATTTTTGTTTAAGGAATGAAAATAAAAACCCAAGGAACCTTACTATTCTCATTAATCCATAGTTTGTAGTTTCCCCCAGAGACCGAAGGGAAAGGGATGAATCTCAGGAATAGTTCTATCATTTTCTTAGACTGATGGTGTTTATTTTTGTCTGATAATAAAAATGCTGGTTTTACATCTCTAAAAACGTGCCAGTTAAGAAACTCATTCCTACATCTGATATTGCTTTCAGGCTACTTTTCTGGTGGAAAAAAAATGAATCCAAGTAAATAGATATGCTAGAATGCACCATCAAGGCAAAAATATATATTTTTTGTCACCATTCCTTCAAAGTATAAATTTTCTAGTTAGCCAGCTGGAACATACACTAAAGAAAAAGAAACTATACCAATAAAGTAAATTTAAAAAAATCTTACCATGCTAATTTATTTATGATAATTTGTGATCATATTAAAAGGATAAGATGAAAGAAAGGAGTATGTGATAGAAGTGAAAATAAAGTCCATGAAAAGAAATTAAATTTCTTCCTTTCTTCCTTTTCTTTTTTGGAGAAAATAGGGGAGTCCTTTTCAAATTAACCTCCAAAATTTCTGTCCCAAAAGAATTAACAGAAGGAAATCATACATACCAAAATGTTCATTTAAACGTGAGGTGACATTGATAGCAACTAAGTTGATTTTATTCATTAGGAAGGAACTAGTAGAGGGCATCTCACACTTGAAGTGCTGATACCTTGGCAAGCTTTCTATAGTTCTCAGAGATGGGATTGTTGCTGCTAGATTTGAGTTCGATTCTGCCTGTGAAGAATTATGATTCTGACCCAGGAATTCAGATGTGGAAAAAAAAATAAAGATTTATTAAAAGAAGTTAAAACACAAAAGAAAGTGATAGGTAGAGAGAGAATGAGAGGTAAAAGAACAGTCAAGCAGAGCTGACTGACCCAGAGAGTTAGAGACTCCTGGCCCTGAGCTGAGGTCCAATCCAGATTTTTAGGTCTTATCCAGAGGGAAAAAGGTGAATTCCCTTCCCCCTTACTGGACCAGGAATTAGGTAGAGGGTTGAAGCCTGAGGAGATCAGGATACAAATTTTACATTGAACCTTGAAACAATGGTAGTTGATTTACACCTCAAGAGTGGGAGACCTCCACCCAATTTAACAAGATTTAACAGTTTACAATTTAACAGATTACACATTTTGTTTCTGCTACATTCATAATTCTCTACATCTTTTCCCTGCATCAGAATGAGCTTCTTTCTCTGAGCTCCATCTCTTTCTATGGGCCAGCCCTCACTAGGAGCTGTGAATCATTAGATGGGATTTTTTTCCCCCATTCAGAATTGTCTCTCAGGATCCTCTGGCACACCCAAGAATTGCTGTTTTCTGAAGCCTGGGACCTTGAATTTGTGGTTTCCTGAAGCCTAATTTCATGACCTTGGCATAGTAGAGTTGACTCTCCACCTGAAGAAATAAAGCATTCTTAACTATATACAGTAATTACTTTTGGCATGGAATCAATTAAAATACATGCATAATAAAAATAAAATATAGAACAGCAATTAAAATATCTATAGTAAAACATCTGACACTTGGATGTGCCCCACAGCCTCTCCCAAAGCACTGGAGTTTGCATAGTACTCAGTACTAGGTGGGAACCCAAGGATTCTAGGAAATGCACAATTTGAATTTGCTTGCTTTCCCACTCTCTGCTATGGTCTTTAGACAAAGATTAAGGCTTCTCATAAAATAGAGGATGGCTGAGCTCATATCCAGTATGAGCTGGGATTTCCAAAAGTCACTGCTTTCAGTCTTGTCTCTGGTGGGGATTGCCCACAGAACAATCTAGCCTTACCTAGTTTATTGCTCATGAACCCAGGGAAGGTACATGAAGGTAGGGGAACACATGGAGAAACTCTCTGTTCTGCTGGCCATTTTATTTCCTCTACTCCCTCTATCCCTGACCTTTATTCCTGGTGCTTGAGAGCTATCTCATCTTCTGTTTCTTCAGTTCTCCTTGGCTTTGAAATTTCTATATGAGGAGGGTCAAGCAAAAACACAGTCACACAGCACAGAGATAGAGACATGTGAATTCCCTCTTAAGTGTTGATGTTGCATAACACTATTTTTGGAAAGTTGGTAAAAATTGGACAATGGGTGAACAAATTATGTCTTATAAATGTAATTGAAGAGTTCTTTCATAAGGAATAACAAATATGAAGAATTAGAGAAACAGAGGAAGATATATTTAAAGGGATAGGAACCAAATCTATCATTTCATTCTATGGGATAGCTTCTAGGTAAGGGAACTCTTATCAAAGCGGGCAGACACCTTCACAGTTCGAATTCTTGGAGAGTTAGTTGCCTAGGTCACACTGTCAGAATGTGTCAAAGTTAGGATTTAAACCCTGTTCTTGGATTCAAGACCATTTCTCTATTCAGTTTGTCAGACTTCCTCATTTTCAAAGTGCAAAAAAACCAGCTAAAACAACAATAAAGGTAATGACTAAAATAATATAAATTCCACATGAAAATGAAATCAGTCAATTATAGTAAATAATGCTAATACTACCATACTCCCAGTGTTAAGGGATACACATCTTTCTGTTGATAAAGGTGATGTGTTTTTCTTTTTATTTCTTTTCTGGGGAACATTCATACTCTCTAGGAGCAGAGGAATGAGATTCAGGGAAAAAAGCCTGTTGTGCTAAAATAAGATATATCAACTAAAAAAAAGATTACCAAAGAGTTAAGTAAATCTTTATCACAATGGCACAGTGGATAGAGTGCTGGGCCTGGTGTAGAGAAGACCTGAGTTCAAATCCACCTCAGATACTTAACTAGTTTTGTGTCCCTGGACTGACAAATCACTTATATCCTATCTGCTTCAGTTTTCTCAATTGTAAAATGTGGATCATAATTGCACCTACCTCCCAGGCTTATTGTGAGGCCCAAATGAAATAATATCTGTAAAGTATTGAGAAGAGGCTTGGGACAGAATAGGTGTCTAATAAATATTTGTTTCATTCCCATGTCCTTTATATAGAGTGCTTTAATGTAAAGTATGTTGCTCACAATGAGCCTTATAAAGTAGGGTAAGTGTAAATGGATGACTGTCTCAGGTATAGATGTCATCAGTTTGCCAGGCCAAGGAAACCTTTCCATATGGAAACAAGCTAGGGAACTTGTTTCAGGGAGAATCATGGTGATAAAATGTAAGGAAATACCTTGGACAGACTGTGGAGCATGAGGAGACAGCTAACTAGGTGGTAAAGGGAACCTCTTTGATTGGTTTCAGAGACATTCAAAGAAGTCTGCCAGCATCAACTATGCCCTCTTTTGTTTGCGGCAGTCACTGTAGGGGTTCTATCACTGATTTACTTACAGCATCCAGTAAGAGATCTTGCTGTAAGGGAGAGTCCTTAGGGCTTCCTACCCGTCTGAGACATGTAGTCCTGAGAAAGAGGCCTCAATTCATTTAGTTCTTTTCTACTCTGGGTGAAGGGAGTGGAAGCTCCAACTTTGGAAGTTTTGAATGTTTGGAGAGCAAGATCCAGTAATCTGAGTCAGAATCTAAACCATTCTTTAAAACAAACAATTCCTTAAGCAAGGAACAACTTTTGGCAGTGATCTTTGGGACCCTAACCCTGTAGTAACTGAAACAAGGATTCATTTGGTAGAGATGGCAACTATGGGCATGAACCTAAGCCTATTCTTTTTTTTATGTTTTTTTTTTTTTGCAAGGCAATGGGGTTAAGTGGCTTGCCTAAGGCCACACAGCTAGGTAATCATTAAGTGTCTGAGGCCAGATTTGAATTTAGGTACCCCTGACTCCAGGGCCAGTGCTCTATCCACTGCGCCACCTAGCCTTCCCTTAAGCCTATTCTTCTAAAGACCAGTGATGTTGGGGAGAAGATGTCCTCAGAACTATTGTGAAGGAAAATGTTTATATATTTGCTGTTCTATATCTTTGTGAATATCCCTTTGTAAATGCTAAATAATGTTGTGGCTAAATGGGGGGTTGTCTAGTCACCCTCACCCCCCCCCAAAATGGGGAAACTTAGCTAGTGGATACTTGAAATGATGATATTAAAAAGAGATATTATAACCCCTTAGAGACATTTCCTAGAACCCTGAAGGTCAAATGTAGCAGCTTGGCTCTGGAAGAGCATGAATGTTATACACGTGTTATTTCCATTTTGCAGATGAGGAAACTGAGGCTCTGGGAGATATATTTGGTAGTCATTATTATGTAATTCTACTCATGAAAAACAGAAATATGTAAGCATATAATCTGGATTACTTGTAAGGGAAGTTTTGCCTGGGCTAAACTGAAAGAGTTGAAAGTTTAGTTCTTTCTAGCAACTAGTTCAGTAGCAATCTCATTGACTGCTATCTGCAGTCTTCCTCACCAACAACTTGGATCAATAATGTCTTTGGAAGACTAGATGGGTAGAGTATCAGAAAATTTGTTCTCTTCTCTTTAGGATGCCACTGTCTTCCCAGTCATGGTGTTTTTAAATTCTGAAAACAACTATCATGGGTCAATGGGAAGATAATGAATAAAAAAAATTGATGACAGTCTGATAATTTTGGATGTTTTTGTAGGGGAGGGGCTGAAAAGATGAAATCATTAGCAAAGCAAAGAATTTTAGAGATAAAGAAACCAATATTGTCCCTGTGTCATATCTAGGTAAACATTAAGGCCTAACTCTTGCTGTCAGGTGTCAACAAGTGATGCTAATGATCAGGAACTTTGTCAATCTGAGGAAGTTGGTAGAGGAAAAGTGGCTGCATACCCTAATTCCACCCTCCCCCATTTTTATTAAACTTTACTGTTCCTTTTGTAAGACAAGACAATGCTAGGGAACAGCCAGAATGTCTTAGGGTTGTGACTTTTCCCTTCCCTTCCCTTCTCTTTCCATCTTTCTTTCCCTTTCCCTTTCTTTTTTTTATATATAAACTCCCATTTCCATTTTTTGTAATGGAAATCAAATCAAAATTGTCCTGTTCCCCAATCTAATACTACTCATGATTTTTTCTGTTCCCTTTCTTCTCTTTTGCTACTTCTTCTGAATGTTCATTTCTTCAGCTCTTTGGCCCTGGCTTCAGTCTCTAGAATGCTTTCCTTACTCCCTACTCCTTCTTCTTTTCCCTCTTTAACTCCTTGGAAAACAGAGCTGGGCTATCAAAGGACTAAGAAAAAATTTTTAGAAAAATTAGTGGGGGGAAAAAAGCTTATGTTCATATTGAGATATGTTAAATGCTCTTCATTGTGACTCTGTAAATTACCTATGTTAGGAAAATTAATTGCAAAAATCAGTCACAAATTACCAAAAAATAAATCACTGAAAAGTCGGATGTAAGTAATGTAAAGAGACTAGGGGAACCAGATATATTTACTTAGATTTAGGGGCCAACAGAATTGATAGAGACAGCATGCTCTAAGCTGTCCTTGAAAATTATGAGTCATAACCCACTTTTAATGGTGTTGTCAACAGATCCAATGGGATAAATCATGTGTTACAGACATAAGAACGAAGGACTCTGCTTTTCTCTGTGCCAACTGATTTCATTGTTCAGTTGGGCTACCAGGCAAAGTAAACATGGGATCACATGTCAGTAAGGGACATTTTTCCTTCCATCCTGGATGAACACAAAAATCAATTCACCATAGAGTTAAGTAAAATCTTTCCAAAAGACAGAATGATGGAATACATGCCTTTTCATGGTTCTTTAAACCCTGCAATTCCATAATTCATTCCTAAGTAGAAGGATTAAGTTTAGCCCCAGACAGGGATTCTGTCTTGGATTTCCAGCCTTACTCATTCTAGATAAATACCCTCATAGTGTCCCTCCTCTTCCATTATTAAAGCTTACTCTAGGAAAGGGGTCTGAATACAGACTTAGCACCTGGTCCCTTGTACCCTTAATTTAGTGCCTCATCTTGAATTGTAGAATAGAGTGCATTGTTTCTTCTTCAACGAATTTCAGGCTGTATGGAATAGTTGGGTTGGGTACTATGATGAGGAAGAAGATTTTTCTGTGGCCTGAAATCATACCAGTCAGGCAAAACCATCTATTTTGCCTACTTAAGGCTATCTCTAACCCCAGCCATTTCTCAGGTCATATTTGATTTGATAGACACCGCAAAAACTGAAGACTAGGTTTAAGTTGGTGGTAAACAACTGTAGTGATTGCCTGGGGCTCATTTTGGGGTCAGTGAGTTCACTAAGGCCAGATTTAGTTGCTTCCAAAGTGTATACAAATCTACAAATTTGCTCTAAAGTCCAAGCAACTCTTGTTACTTCTCAGATGGCAGTGGTACCTAACCTTTATACAGTGTTTTATGATTTGCAAAGCATTTTCCGATCTTCCCAGGAAGGCAGTCCCATTACAGTCCCCATTTTATAGGAAATTGAGGCTAAGAGCAGTTAAGTCAATTGCCCTAGGGGCTACACAATAAAGTCTTCCCAGTTCTAAATCAAGCATTCTATCCAATTTGCCTTAGTGAAAGTGCTAAGAACCCTTCATTGACTGTCATTAAATTTTTAGTAATAATAATAATAGCTCATATTGTCTTAGTATTAATAATAAGCTTAATATTTATGAATCCAGAGTGAGATATGTATGGCAGGTGCTCAGTGATCTTAGACCTCAGATCTTATTGACTTACTAGCTGTGAAACACTGGTCAAGTCACTTAACTTTTCCTGCTTCCATTTTCTCATCTGTAAAATGAGCTGGAGAAGGAAATGGCAAACCCCTCCAGTATTTTAACCAAGAAAACTCCAAATGGAGTAGGGCATGACTGAAAATAATCGAACTACAACAAAATATAGAGTTCCGTTCTGGGCATCATCTTTTAGAAAGAATAGGATGGGGAAAATACAGAGGAGGATGACCTGGATCTTGAAGGGCCCTAAGTTTATGCCACATGAGGAGTCATAGAAAAGAAGACTTTGGATTATCAAGTTATTCAAAAGCGTAATAGACTCAGAAGGTAGTGAGTTCCTCCTCACCCTAGGTCTTTGAGCATAGGTTAATTGAACCTTTTGGGGGAGTTATATAGGAGTCAAATCTGAGTTATCTTCCAACTCTAACAGTTAATCTGTGATGTTTTTCAAACCTTAAGGTTTGCAAAGTGATTTACAAATTTCTTTGATCCTCTTTTGATCCCTGTAATGGAGGATACATTTATCTGCATTTTATAGATGAAGGAACTGAGACAGAGTAGAGAAGTGATTTGCCAGCATAATTAGGAAAGGTGTGAAACAGGATTTTAACCCAAACTTTCTAACTTCAGGCTCAACACTATGACACATTTCTTTGATAATCATTAGCAGCTATTATTGCTGCTAAACCATCATCAATATTATTTGTTTTTGTCTGGACTTGCAATTTCTTTTATTGTTGGAATGCCTAAAGAGGAAATTCTGTCAATATGTTTCAGCATCTACTCAGCAATTTATAGCCTTAGAAAGCTATACATTGCTTATTTGTTATTATTATTTTAAACCTCTCTTCCCCTACTAGATTTGGAATCTTAGGAATTTGGATTTGATTTGGATCCCAAGTTCTGCTACTTAGTGCATCCTATGTCATATTTCTGAACTTCAGTTTCTTCATTTGTAAAATGGTAGTTGGACTAGATGATATTAAAGATCTCTTCCAGATCTAAATCTGTGGTGTTCCTATAAACACCATACATTATGATTTATTGTATATAAAATGTACTTTACTCAAAATGACTTTGTTGATATAGATTTTTCAAGTATTATTTTCATTTTATAGTTGACACTTAGACTGCTTAAGTGACCTGTCATGGTCACACAGCAAGTAAAAGCAATCAGAAATGAAACGGATTGAAATCCCCAAGCCTTGTTTTTTCTTAAACTATCATATTATGACTAGACATAAATATTGTAATATAACTAGATATGATATAAATAATTACATATTCAATATATTCAATAATAATGATTCTTTACCATTTCAAATAGTGCTCCATATCATCTTCATTTACATTTGCTCAATGGAGTTCAAACAATAAGTCCCACAAACAGGATTCTGTTTTGTCCCAAATAGCAAGGTCTATATACTTATATTATATCCATCAATCTCAAAGGACCACAAAGTTCATAAAACATTTAGTATTCTTTTTACCTCTGATATAATCCATGCTGGCACCAACATTCATACCCTCTTCCAAGGAATTTTATCTTAAATGATATTGGGTAGCATGGGATTGTCACAATAAAACCAATTTCCAGTATAAGAGGAGATGCTGGTCTCTTCTGCTGACTGGAATGCCAATCCCAAAAGCCAAGTAACCAGCACAAAGCCTTGAGTGGAGTCAATGACAAAGCCAGGATTATAACTTGGGAGTTCCCTGTTCTTGGACTCAAATTACTAGACTCAAAGTCTATCAGCAAACAGCCAAATCCATTTTCTTTTACATTCATCAAGGGCATATAAAAGTTTATTTCTCTGATCTTGCCTTTCCCTTACCTAGTTTAATTCTTCTTTTATGGCCAAGAGTTGTTTTTGATCAGGGTTATGATAATCAAATCAAAGGAATGGGATTTAATAAGCTAGGAATAACAACCCTGCTACTTTTCTACACAACCAAAAATCTCTTAAGTAGTTTTGGATAACTGTGAGAATCTGTTGGTACTTTTGACATTGTTTTTAATAGTGTTCTAAAGCTGAGCTTTATCCACATACTGGCTGCTGTCACAGAAGTTCCTGAGTCATACAAGTCTGTTACTGATACATAGACAGAGATCTTATTTATGTCTACACAAATCCTGTGTGTCCTAAGTATGGTACTGCTTTGGAAGTTCAACAGATAATTAAGAATAAAGGAAGCAAAGATAACTAATATATAAAATATCTACATCAATGTAAACAAAGTCAATAATGAAAGACAATAAGACAAGTCAAATATAACTTCTAATACAGGTATTGTTTAGTCATTTTAAATCACATCTGACTATGACCCAATTTGGAGTTTTCTTGGCAGATACTGCAGTAGTTTGCCATTTCCTTCTCCAGACTTGCTCAGGGTCACACAGTTAGTAAGGGACCAAGGCCAGATATGAACTCAGGAAAATGAGTCTTCCAGAATCCAGAGTTGGCATTCTATATACTGAGTTCTTTATAGTGCTGGTACTGAGCTATCAAAAATAAAGCACACACTCTTCCTTTATTTTAACAATCAGGAAATAACAAGGATAGAAGGTTATTATGGATTTCCCTTTTCACTTTTTGAAATCTCTAGCTTTTTTCAAGGGCATTCTCCCAGTTGTTAATATACTTTCCTTCCTGAAAATAGTTTATAGTTGTAATAAATTGGGATTCTCTCTGGGAGAATGCAAATTCCTTGAGGCCAGGAATTGTTTCATTTTTACCTTTATATCTCCAGCAGCTAGCGTGGCGCCTTACATCATATAGATGTTTGCTGGATTTAGTTATTTGGGGGAAATTTACTATGTGGTAAGGTTTGTCTTGGAAGTTATCTGTTATGTTCAAGAAAAATATATTATGAAAATTTGTCCCTAGAAGATTGTGATATTGAAAGGTTCCAATTCTAAAGATTCAATTTTGGTTCATAGATTAGAACTTAGAAGGAACCTGACTCTTCACTTTAAAGGCTATGACAGAGTCCTAGAATGGTTTAATGCCCAGGGGCAAAAAGCTTACTAGTAATGAAAGTCAGATTTGAACAACAGATCTTCTTGACTCCAAGTTCAATGCCAATTTGTGAAAACTCAATGGCATAGGAAAAAACACAAGAATGATCTTTATGTCCAAGGGCTAGAGCAACACAACTATCTTCTAGATATATAATAGTTGTGTTACATTTCTGTACTCAGCCATTCATAAGTTGCAAAGGCACACTTACACAAATATTTGCTTTCTTCCTTGGAGTTTCCATTCTTTTTGATCCTTACATATCATCCCCATTATTCTAAGTGATGCAACATATGCTGCTATAATGAAACAATAGGAAATTTCTTCCTAACATCTGCTGTAAAATATTATAATGTGTATGTAATTTTATCTCTTTTAAAATTTTTCTTTTTTTATTGTTTTTTGAATTTTACAATCCCCCCCAGTCTTGCTTCCCTTCCCCTCCACAGAAGGCAGTCTGATAGTCTTTACATTATTTTATTCCTTTTTTAAAAATAGTTCTAAAAACTAAAATGATCACATTTGACTCTTGACATTGTCTGAAGAAGAATTCTGAAGACTTTGTTTCAAGAGGCTGGTTGAATTTATTATAAACCAGACAAGGTGATATCATTTCATGAGAGCACACTGAAAACCAGAACTAGTATGTTCAGAAGCTACTTAATGATATCCAGATCTCATAGTGAACAAAACAGCATGGGAGATCTCAGCCTTATGAAAGTCAGCCTCTAGAAGTTTGACATGATGAGGCTGTGGAATCAGGGTTCTATTAGCCTCTTCTAAGCTTCATCAGTGGATGCAGCTGTTCCTGTCTCCCACTTAATATATGAGAAATAACTCCTCCTTTCCTCACTGAATTCCCTAGAAAACAAAAACCCAACTAATAAAATTCAGTCTGGTGGGAGAAAGATCAAATCTATTCTGGATGTTAATAATTGCTTCAACTATGGAGGGAATATTTTTTTTCTCTTCCATGAATGTCAAGACAGCTTCTTTAGTGTCAGTCTACAACATATTGAGTTAACTCAAATGATGTGTGGAATCTGAAATTTCTTTTAGTTAATTTCCCCAGAAATCAATTAAAGGAAGAAACAAGAAAATGCTAAATTCTATTAGAACTAGTCCCAAAGCTTGAAATGCCATGTCTCAGGCTAATAACTTCATGATTGTTTTTCCCCTTAGAATTGCATTAATAGAAATCAATGCAGCTTAATCAGCATTTGTCATGACCTTACAGTAAGAATAGAAAATAAAATACATGATTTCTTTTATTTCAAACTAAACATATGTAGTTTATGTTATAAGGAAATGAGGAAATTTAAAAATCATATTTTCTTAACAAATTTTCTTTGTTAATCCTAAAAACAGTAATTTGGAGAACACACAAATCAAAGGGAAATTATGGCTTGGAAAAAATTCTAATTAAAATGAAGTTATCAAAGAGCATATTACAATTAATACTACTGAGACAAAGCAACAACCCTTGGTAGAGAAAACAAATGAATGAGAATATGTCAGTGACCATGCCTAGCTAACTGACCAACTTAAAGACAATTATGTTACCATAAGTCAGACCCTTAGAGGAGATGCCAAAGTAAGAAATATAAGTAACTTTAAAAGTCTAAATAAAATGCATTTTGAACTACAAAAGACATGCTCCTAAAAGAAAAAAAAAACAAAGTTCTATTTCAAAGAATTATTAAAGAATTTTAAATATACTTGTTTGCTGAATAATTCCAATGACATATTCATAAGGAATGATTTTTGAAACTCCTTAGGAATCATGATAACCCCAGTTCTTGTCCATATAGATCATACTCTTTAAACAAGATATATTCTGTTAGGATAGTTGGTAGAGGAAGCCTCTCTATAAATTCTGGTTTGCACAGTCTCTTTAGTCCCACAAGTCTTCGAATTCGTAGTCGACACAAATGCTTTAATGAGCAGGGATTCTCTTAAAAAAAGGAAAAAAAATAAAAAGGTATTATCAAACAGACCATATTGATATTTTTTGTGACAATATGGAAATGCATTTTAGGAACAAACACTTTATTATAAAAATCTCAATTCTTGTTCATCTTAAATGAAGTATTATAATAAATTCCTAAAGGAAGAATATGTTCAAAATGTTAGCTGTGGTTTTCTATTCATTTTTTGGAAACTATTAGAGAATGACATTTGTACATGTCTTCCTGTGGTCTTTGCCCTACCCATTTCCTGAGTATACAGAAAATTTCTGCCTCAAGTTTATCATACCTTTGAAACTGTTATAACTTTGTGTCATTTCAAATAAAAGATCAGTGTCAAGTTTATGCCTCTATCATATTTATATCCCAGTTGCATTTTCAGTTTCTTCTAAAAATTCAATATCAACCTACTTTAGTTAAGCACCGGATGGCAATATATATTACCATTTCGATTTTCTGTGTTTTTATAAAGGCAAGCACAGCTAGTGGATAGAGAAGGGCTGGCATCAGAGTCAGGAATATCTGGGCTCAAGTCCCATTTCTGACCCAAAGTGGTTGTATGACTCTGGGCCAGACATTTTATCACTCAGTGACTTAAGACTTTAAATTGCAGAACAGATGCAGGGGCAGTTAGATGGTAAGTGGGTAGTCCTGGAGTTAGTCCTATGACTTCAGATACTAGTGTGTGATCCTGGACAAGTAACTTCTGTTTGCCTCAGTTTCCTCATCTAAAATGAGGATAATGATAGCACCAACCCTCTCCCCAAGGTTTTTATTGAGGCTTAATTGAAATAATAAATGTAAAACACCTAGAAGAGTATCTGATACATAGTAACTGATATATAAATGATAGCTTTCATTTATTTTTTAGATCCATTTTGGTAAGAAAAAGATTCCTCTCTAAGAGTTTTTTCTGACATCTAAATCCCGGGTGTAGTAGAGTCTCTAAAATATATTTATTACAATAAATGTAATCATATGAGTATCTCATCTTGGACAGTTGGTGATTTTATCCCAAAAGGATTTCTCTAATCACCTTTGTGATATTGTAAATGTCCTGCCAACAGTCAAATACATGCATTTTATTAAAACACTGTTTTCTAATGGTTTGAATATATAATGCTGATAACCAGGCTGAACAGAATCATTAGCTCTACTTTTAGCATATTGTAATTGTACTTGACTCCCCAATAAACCCATTTTTTTATATTTAAATGGAACAACACTGACATCCAGTGGCCAGGTACATTAATTGTAATCGACTAGTCTTCACAAGTTGTTGAGATAAAACTTCAATATTCAATTAGATTTTGCCCCTACGAAACACTGAGGCAAATTACAGTGACCTTGTACTTCAGCAAATGCTTTCCCTGAGCTGAGAAAGTTGTTCCTTTTCTGGTAACCTTTTGGTGATAAAACTCTCTCTGAACTGACCAACTGAGTTGGTCCTTAGACAACAAATTAGATAATTTATAGTCAGGTCTATAACTAGTCACCTCTCCAGTTCTCCTTAGCTTCGATGGCATATAGTCTTCAGGAATCTCGTGTGAGCTCCAAGCCATGCTGAGGCAATGGAGTAGTTCTTTTGTGGAGAAGCTGAAGAAGGACTTAAATCCTCCGGGGATCCATGATTGTTTTGGCTTGAAAAAGCTCTTGAACCACAGAACTCATAATTCCTATATCTACTAGTAAATTCTTGAGTTCGTGTGGCCCCAAAAAAAGAAAAAAAATTATCATCAGATAACCAAGTCTCTAGTGATGAGACTTATCTTCCAACTTGAGTTGGAAGCATATCAGTAGATTCTGCCAAAACTCAAGTTCCACTGACATAAGAATCAAGGACTAATTTCATGTTGTGATGAGGCAGCAGAGTAGGGTTTTGTAGAGGTGTTGAAGAATTAAATCTATAAAAAGTCACCCCTTAAGGCTTGATGTTGAGGAAAACTTTCTGACTTAGACTTTTTAACAAAAGTAGGATGGGCTAAAACTGAAGAAGTTCTCCATCCTTGGAGGCCTTTAAGCAGAGGTGGGTAAACATTTATCAGATATATTATATTTGGTATTCCTTTTATCTGTAGGTTGGAATAGATGGTTATTTAGGTTCCTTCCAATTCAAATTCTAAGATTCTGTTTTTGAATTGACAATCTTTTGATCTGATACATTGGATTGTAAATTAGCATTAACCTTTTGTGGTGAATGTATTCATATCACTTAATTAAACTTTTAAATTCTTGGAACTCTAAGTTATTACAAAATCTCTAATTCTACCTTCTCAAGAGAGGGAATTGGTTGATTGTGGACTCAGCTAGCCAAAAGTTCAAATTATACTAGGAAGGAGCATATTAATAGGAGTGAGGAGTCCTGGATTATTGTCCCCAATTCTTCCAGTTAATAGCCAGGTGTCCTTGAGTAAAATCACTTAACCTTTCTAAACATTTCATTATCTGATGACCTGCCTACCTCACATGAGGTTCAGATGAGCTCAGTAAATGCTCTGGAACTTCATTCCCAAACTCCAACTCACATGACCTTGAGTGTTCCTTGTTACCTCAGAGCCCAGGAGTAGGAAGACCTTGGGAGTGAATGCAAGAGAACAGGAATTGCCAAACCACTGCTGGTAGGTCAAATGCATTGGCCTGTTTTTGTACCACCTGTAAGTTCAGGATTATTTTTACATTTAGAAAAACCTGTAAAAATGTAAAAAGTAGCTCATAGGATAGGTAGTGGGTCAGATTTGGTCCTTGGTCTGTAGTTTGCTACTGACCCCTGCAATATAAATTATTAGCCCCCATTAATTATCAATGGCTATCAATTAGGCAGACTGACTTAATTAGCTTTAGTCATGGATATTTACCCTAGATAATCTTCCCAAACACATACTTTCACAGAAATCCAGGGATAGAGGTATCAAACTAAAAGCACATTTGGATAAGGAGTAACACAGAGAATTATTTCCTCAAGTTTAGGGTAAGGTGTCATTTGTCTTTGGTCTCTTTGTAGAGTCTTGAAGCTGCTTTCCCTCAATTCATCCAGTCTTCCTTCTGCTCCTGATGCAGACAATGTCCTCAGCAATTCTGGGGACATTCCTAGGACACCAATCTCCTTCATCTCTCTCTGGGTTCTACTCTTGACTCTGGATTTTCTCTATGATAGCATGGCAGCCCTTTTATTCTGGAAGACCTTAGGCTTCTACAGCCTATTTCTCTGACTGGGAGGACTATATTTACTATTCCCAGAGGCTCCATTTTAAGGAAAGTAGCCAGATCAGCTGTGTTCACTCCCTTATTCCTCTCCTGGCTCTGCTCCTGATTCTCTAGATTTTCACTTATGTCTCCAAGGGGGCACATTCTCCCACTCCTACTCCTCTCTTCAGCTTCCTTTTTTTATGTGATCTTCCTCCATTAGAATGCCAGTTCCTTGAGGTCAAGAACTGTCTTTGCTTTCACTTATGTGTTCCAGTGCTTGGCACAATGCCTGGTGAAGAGTAAATGTGCAATAAATGCTTGATGATTTGTCTTCTGGCCAAAGGGAAGTGGGGAGACTGAGGCAGAGGCCAGCACTCTTCTCCCCCCCCCAACTGATTCCTACTCAGAGGCTTCGTCAATGAACTTCCACCTTAAGCTGTTAGATGTTTGAATTTCTAGGTTCTGAACTAGTTTGTTATTTTATAGTCAATCCACAGAGAATAATGTTACTAATAATAGCAATCCATTCTGGTACAATGTTATTCTAGTTAATCCAATGCCTTTTAAGGACATCTAAATCAATTAAGACTTTTTCCACCCTTTGTCTAAAGTTTATGATTAATTAGATTCAAATAAAAATACAGATTTGCAAATTCAGTTTTAATTATTGTAACAGGTTGGGATGACAACAAAAATTTTAACAACTCATATTTTTGCGACCAGTTTTAATGCCAGTTTGAATTCAGTTTAAAGCTCTGATTTTTATTTTCAGGTTTCTAAATGGTAAAGGGATCACCTTTCAGAAATAGGATCATATTTTATAATGTAGTACAATAAGCAGAGAAGCTATGTGATGTATGATAGATTATTTCATTTTTAGGAACAATTTAATCCTTTTTGTGAAATTCAAGGAATACGTATTTTAATGTATAATAGTATTACAATTATTTATACATTATATGACTATATATTATTAGCTTAAATTAACAAGTAATAAATATTATAACCTAAAAAGTCTCAAATTAAAAAAAAAGCTTCAGTATTTCAACAGACCTGTGATTTCATCAGCCCAAGCATTCCTTCCACTGGAGCAAATTTTGACCCATTCATGCCCTCTCCTCTGATGTGATTCTTGTCCACATCTTTCCATAAATTCTCCAAAGAGGAGTCTGCTCAGTGAGTTTATGGTTACCATCTGGTCTTTTGTTATTTTGTGAATACCTGTTCTGCCAATGTATTAGTCTTGACTCTTGGTAGATGGCCACCTCTTTTTTTTTTTTGGTCATCCACAACCTTAATGGTTTTCCTACCACTTCCTGCATACAGGTCATTACTGACAATGTAATATAACCTTCTTCCCTGCACCATAAATATTTCCATTGTCTGTTTTTAAAATATAAAATTTCAAAAATCTATGGTTATTTTCTTAAATTCTATTTAACTAAGGCACAAGAATGCTTCTCAATGTCATTTTTCATAATTAAAGTTTACTGTGAAGTATCTCACACTGAGGGACTTTTTCTTCTACTCCTCCTTTGCTCTCCTAAAACTACAACTACATCTTTTATGGACATGTTTTCAACCTACTATCACAATGTTACCATATGTGCTAGTTTTTATCTTATAATCTTAAAAGTTTATTGCTTGTATAAAAACTATTTTTCAATTTATTCAAAGGTAAGGAAGAATCTCAATAAATAAAGTAGTGACAGAGGACAGATAATATTATTGTATATATCACAGACTCATAGACTTTACAGCTAGAAGATCATGTAATCCAAATTTATTTCATCTTTTAGATAAGGAAACCAAAGTCAAGAGAAGTCAAATTGCTTGCCTCATGTCACAATAGTTGCAAACAACAGAGCCAGGATTAGAAGTCAAGACTCTTGAATCTCAGGGTCATAGCTCTAAAGAAATCATTTTGATTTAAGGTCTTATAGGGGAAACTTCTCACTCATATCTAATAGACAGTTGGAAAAATATCAGAGAAACTTCTTATATTGAGAGGTGTTAAAAGCCAATAAAAGAACATGGGAACATGATTTAAGACAGATAAAAATGCAAAACAAAAAATGAGCCATCAAGGAAAGTATGAAGTCCATATTGAGTTAAAACATGTAAAATCTCTACTTAATCACAATTTTTTATTTTTACCTAATATTTGACGAATTTCTGGCCATTCTCTCTGAACTTCTAGTATAGACTTCAGTTTATCACATAGAGGGACATAATCCATATAATCGATTAAAATACGCATAATTCGACCCACCAAATGCTTCATCCAAGGAACTGTAATAAACTCACAGAACTGAAAGAATTTTAAAAATATATAAAAATTTTAAAGCAACATATATATGAATATATCATAGCAAATTATTTATAATGAAATTATTAAAATATATCCCCCCCACACTTTTGCAGAAGACAAAGGTCCCAGGAAATCAATTCTTTCATCTCTGAGTATAGTTGCAGGATCTCCTTTCTTTATTATAAAATAAAAATAATGGAAAATATTTTTTCTGAAACTATCAACTCAGAGAAATATGATTAAGTCTGAAATAATCATGTTCAGTAATAACTGATAGAAAAATGCTTGCTTCTACCTTTCATCAGTCTTCCATCCAATAACCAGACCCCTCCATTCTTAGATATTTTCCAAATCTTCTGCACTCAATTTAACTCAACTCTAATTCAAAAGGTAACTTGGAACTTTATATCATGTATTTTATGTATTATTGTAGGTATCTGATAGGAGTATTCAAGTAATGGAAACACCATCAGAACTATTGTTTTCTTGATTTGTGTGTGTGTGTGTGTGTGTGTGTGTGTGTGTGTGTGTATGTACGTTTTCAAGTTCTCATATGCAATATTGCTAAGTTGATAAGTAAAAGAAGACTAAAACAAAACTTAAAGAAAAAAGGGAAGCAACTTACCGGGTTATCTTTTATTACACAAGAAGTCCATCCTGGTAGAACATCTTCTTCAATCTCAGACCACACAAAGGAATTTCCAAAGATATCCCCATGCATGCAATCAAAGCACATCTCTACTTGATAGCCATTATTCAGCAATAGCCTAAGCATCATCTCATCATTCAAAGCATACTGAATGGCGCTGGGGAACCTGGTGTCATTCACATGCATGAAGTAACAGTTGACATTTGCTCCATGGGAGAGAAGCAATCTGACAATTTCATGATTGCCAGCTCTCACTGCCACAAGTAGGCAGTTCAAAGGATCTTGGTTGGGGTCTGCACCTGCAGCCAAAAGAACCTCTGTACAGAGGATGTCGTTGTTGGAAACAGCAAAATACAGTGCAGTCTTCCTTCCATCATCATAGTTCTCAGAAATGTGATCAGCCAGGGGAGTATTGACATCAAAATCATTTTCAATGAGTAATTCCAGACACTGCACATTTTGGCCTTCAGCTGCTGAATGAATGGGTGTTAACCCACTTTTCTGTATTGCATTTTTGGATGTTACTGGAATGAGGTATTTCAAAGCTCTGAAAAATAGTGTCAAATATCCATGCTACATAGATTTAAAAAACTTCCTCATAAAATCTTATTTTTCCTTACAAATATATTTTGATATAAAATATTTTAATCTTATGTATATACTCTTCCTAATTAATGTAAGCTTTTTTTACCTTCCTGCTCTAAAATGTCCAAGCTTTACTTTTGATTCTGATTCTTGTTTCCTTAGAGACTCTTCAAAGTTTCCTTTGAATAATCAGCACTTTTTTTTTAAAAGAGAAGCAACATAGTACAGGCTTTGAAGACAGTGGCCTTTGAAGACTTGGTTTCATGTCTTGCCTCTTACACAAGTTGGCTGTGTGACCATGAACAAGTCACTTAACATCACTATGGCTTAGTCAGCTTTCCAAGATTACAAATTAGAGAGTCACTGACTTGTATATAAATAAAGAAAATTTTTACTTGAAGAAATTCCTCAACTTGAATCCTCAGTTCCTCAACTCAATCCAGGTCTGGATCCCTCCCCAAATTTTTAAACTGAACAATGTTATGCATAGAGGCAACTAAAAAAATCCTTTAAAATTATAAAAATCTTTAAAAGGTCAGGTTTAGTTACAGAATAGCACCCTTGAATATTTTACTTTGTTATATAAACAAGGTGAGAAAGCTCTGTAAAATAATATAATGGATATGCATCCTCTAGCTGTGTTTATGTGGTTTGACCATAAAAAGAACAACTTTACTATTCCATTGGAATGTCAATCATCTCAAACATGATCACTAATCACACAGTTTCTAGGGCAGGCGATAAATGGTTGTGAACTTTTCACACTTAACTGCTCAGCTAGATCATGTACGAATGATATAATTAGAGATAATTTGATTACTTATGGCATCAAATTCAGAGCTATCATGTGTGAATTTATGGACACTGGGATTAAATCCAAATAAAAGCAAACAGTGCCTCATTTACTCTCATTTATGCAGCACTGTCAATTTAACCCTCAAATCTCAACATGATGTAGACATGTCCCTGGAGTCTTGGAAGTTTTGTCAGCATAAACTCTGGCAGGCCTACCAAGGTAGAAAGGTTGCAATTATGATGGACTCTATGCCAGTTGTCCTTGATCAGCCTAGCTGACTTTGGAGAAACTGTCACCTAACTGGTCATAGGATGATAAATTTTTCAGTCACAGTAACTTAGAAAAACTATTTGCTGAGGCATGGAGGATTTATAATCTGTTTTAAAAAAAGATAGTTCCCACACTGACAAAATTATATTTCTTTGAAGTTCTGAAATATAATGTGACTGTGAGCAATCTATTGCCAAGTAACTTTGCTCACTTGGCTTTTGAACCTTTGTGAAATATTCAGCAGCCATCATATGGTGTGTGGTTACTATTGGTAATACTGGTTTTCTACTGCTTTTTATAGAGGTTAATGGTACATGAAGTAATAAAATCACTCCAATTTGTACAGACTATGGGATAATTAAAATTTATTTAAAAAATGGAATATTTAAATCTAACCTTATCTATTAGCGATTAGTTTTTACTGTGGGTTGAATAATGTACAATTAAAATATTATCACATTGAATAATTAATGCAAGACATTGTGGCAAAGCTTGGTACAGTAATAAAGTCATCTTTAAAGTTTAAACTTTAAGCCTACAAGAAAAAATTTCAGAAAAGGCACTTTTAGCTTTTCATTAATTGTGGAATAATTAGAGGATTTTGAGGAGAGAATCAATCCAACATCTGAATGTGTCTTCTGAGACTTACTTACAGGTAATGCCCTTCATAGGCAGCTCGATGAATAGGAAGGTGTCCTGATCTATTAGGCACATTTCCACTTCCTCCATATTCCAACAAAAGAGAAATACAGTCAGGATTACCTCCTCCTGCTGCCTCAAATAGCACAGATGCCCCATCATCCGCCAAAGAGAAAACATCACCCCCTAGGATGAGACATTTTTCATAAGGAGGTCTGTGTAAAATTGGCAAAAATTCTTTCCCCCATAAAATTACCTGTTTCATTTTTCCATATTTAGTAGAAGTTAACCTTATCACAACAAAACCACCACCAGCACAAAACAAGATAGACATTATAGACAGTAAAGTGTAACTGTATAGCATATTTTTTTTAGGTTTTCGCAAGGCAAATGGGGTTAAATGGCTTGCCCGAGGCCACACAACTAGGTAATTATTAAGTGTCTGAGACCAGATTTGAACCCAGGTACTCCTGACTCCGGTGCTTTATCCACTGTGCCACCTAGCTGCCCCTTGTATAGCATATTTTAAAGATCTGATACAATTATGGTGTTGAAAGTAATCTTAGTGGGGCGGCTAGGTGGCACAGTGGATAGAGCACCGGCCTTGGAGTCAGGAGTACCTGGGTTCAAATCCAACCTCAGACACTTAATAATTACCTAGCCGTGTGGCCTTGGGCAAGTCACTTAACCCCATTGCCTTGAAAAAAGTCTAAAAAAAAAGAAAGTAATCTTAGAAGTCAGCTTGTCAATCCCACTACCCTTCCCACCCCTTACTCCTTTCTACTAGCTTTATTCTAATAACTAATTTCTCAATGTTGATTTTCCTTCCAATGATTTAGACTGTAACCTGACCATGTGTGACTACTCATTATGACCCTTATACATGTTCTCCCAAGTGTTAGCCAGGTATAGTCTACACTATCCCATAATAATAAGTGATAAATCTCCACTCATTCCTTTATCTAGTAATAACTTCTTTTATTTACAAGGCACAGTTAAGTGCTGATAACAAATAGCTTTTGCCGGTCCAGTTTCTTTCCTTGTACCTTTATGGATGAGATGTTCTAACACATCACAGTGACCATACTCAGCAGCAACACCCAAAGGTGTAATTCCAAATCCATCCCGCAGGTGCACATTTCCTCCATTCTTTAGAAGCAGAGAAATAATATCCTTGCGGCCCTGTTTGGCTGCCTCATGCATTGCTGACCATCTTTTGATACACGGCACGTTGAGGCTAGTGTTGTATTTAATCAGAAGAGACACCATGTCATAGGAACCCTTTTTTATAGCTTGAAAACATAAAAAGAGTTGAGATAAAATTTAACCGATCATTAATATACTTATTCTAAAAACTAAATTAGAAGAAAAGGCTAGAGGATCACTTGATAGTGGTATTTTAGCAGGGATTATTCATCAGATTTGAAATGGACTCTGTGACCTCTACTATCCATTACAGCTCTTAGATTCTGTAAACAATCATCCAAGGTGACTGTTGTGCTTTTACTTCAAAGCCTTAAGGAGAAATAAACTTTTCACAGAACATGTCAATACTGCTCAATGACTTTAGGACTCACAAGGGACACTTCAAGATTTCCACATGAACATATACCTTTCCTCATGGAGCTCATGCTAAGATTTTATGGTTTTGCTTTGCAAAACAAAATATATTATGAATAAGATTACTACTGATAGTATAATAGTATAAGGTTAAGTTTTAATTAATGTGCTAGCACTTTAAAAATCCCTGTCTGCTGAAACAGTGGAGACACGTTGGGAGAAAATTTGTTGTAGTTGAGTTGTTTTCAGTCCTGTCTGACTCTTTGTGATCCTGTTAGACATTTTTTTGGCAAAATACTGGAGTGGTTTGTCATTTCCTTCTCAAGTTTATTTTATAGTTGAGCAAACTGGGGCAAACAGGGTTACATAGCTAGTAAGTATTTGAGGGCAGATTTGAAATCAGAAAGATAAGACTTCCTGAGCCAAGGCCCTGTATTCTATCTGCTGTACCACCTAGCCGCCCCCTTGGGAGAAAATCCATTTATCCAAATGCTGCTGCCTTTGTTCAAACACTTTAGGATCTCCTTTTATGGAATTGTCCTTTGAAGTTGTGTGTCAGCAATGAAAGAACTTGCTGGGGAGTCCAGGAACTAGCCAAGGAAAAAGAAACACACAAGGAACATACAAACACATGACATATATACATATATGTTGTGTATGTAGGTGGTAGGACATCCGGCATACACATAGATAAGAAAAGTGTACACTGTTAGCGTTTCTGACAAATCATATACCCCCAAGAAGGAGAAATGGCCTGCAAGTTATGTAACCCAAGCATGAAGCAGTCTGTGATTTGAGACTAATCACTCGAGTTCTACTGAGAAAGAACACAATGCATCATTTGAATGCTATGGAGAAAAGGTTGGGACTGGCCTGTATTTTAACATATGAACCCATCTCATAATGGCATAAGAGTTTCCAGATCCTTAATCCTCGTGTGTGACTTCTGTGACTTTACAAGGCTTAAAATGGTGACGTTTTCATTCCAGGGGATGAGCACTATGCTTGCAATCCTAGTACTTCCTGTCTCTGTACCCCCAGTCCATCCTTCAGATAATTTTAAATTCTAATGCACAGGTCTGATCATGTCACCTTCCCTACTCAGAATAAACCCAAACCTTGATGTTGTCTACATCTTTTTTTGTAAATACTTGTTTGCATGTCGTCTCCCCCATTAAACCGCAAGTTCCATGAGAATAGGGATTGTCCTTTTCCTTTCTCTTATCCACTCCCTGGCAAGGAGTAGGCACTTAAATGTTAACTGATGGACTATTGTCTATGAGATGAATAATAAACGCCTTAGTCAGGCATTTAAAACCCTCTGCAACTACTTTCCCAGTCAAGTTTTTTTATACTTCATTCATTCTACATTCCAACCAAACTGGAGCACTCACTGTTACCCAATCTTGTCCTGACCCTTTCTGTTTGTGTACTTTTTACATAGATTATTCTCAACACTAAGAACACTGTCTCTTTCCTTTTCTGCACCAGTTGAAATCTTTCTTCAAAGAAACTAGCAACTCCTCCACAGAAATTTTCCCTGATCCTTTCAACCTAAAATAATTTCTCTCTGCTCATATGTAATTATGATCCATTCTCTGCATCTCTTCTTTGCCCTTTTATCATATCATATTAAAGAAACACATTTTATAACTCCCCATTTGATTATAACTTCCACTGGGGCAAGTTCTGTACCATTTTTCATCCTTGTTTCCCTGTGCTTAACAGTGCTGCTCTGTGTGTAAACATGCAATTAATAATGTGCTTTTGCACATGTGTTTTACATATATGCAATCTGTATGTGCTTTAAAAATGTAAGTGGTGTAAAGTGGAGATTTATAGTTTCTTATAAAATATTCTTGTCTTCTGCTGTATATATATTATATATATATATATATATATATATAATATGGAATTGATCTTTCTTTGGTGATTAAGTTCAGAATAAAATAACTAAATAGTTTCAGCTGGAAAGATTGGGGAACGTTGCATGAAGGAAATATCTATCCCCTAAGTTGTATCTTGAAGAAAGGTAAAGAATCAGGAAGACAGAGATGTGGAAGAAATCCATTTCATGAAAGTAGGTAAAACAGCATGATATAAATTCAATGACACATTTCTTTGGCTGGAATATAGTATATGTGAAGGGACATAATGTGAAATATGATTAATAAAAATAGGTTAGAATCAGATTTTGTCCAGGCTAGTGTATTTGTATTTTATCCTGCAGGCAACAGGAAGCCTCTGAAAGTTTGCAAACAGGATGCTGACAGGGTCATATTTGTATTTTGTGGAAATCATTTTGGCAGCTATGTGAAAAGATAAATTGTCATGAAGATAAGTGAAGATAAAGATCTGAGTAAAGAGTTATAGTGAGAGATGAGGAGATGAAATTGGCAGGACTTGGTAACCAAGTGAATATATGGGGAATGGGAAAGGGAAGAGTTGAAAAATTTAGTTATCAAGCAGAGTGATTGAAAGAATTGTGGGGGCGGCTAGGTGGCACAGTGGATAAAGCACCGGCCCTGGAGTCAGGAGTACCTGGGTTCAAATCCAGTCTCAGACAATAATTACCTAGCTGTGTGGCCTTGGGCAAGTCACTTAACCCCGCTTGCCTTGCAAAAACCTAAAAACAAAAGAAAGAATTGTGGTACCCACAAGAGAAAGAGGAGAACTTGAAAGAAGAACAGGTTTAATGGGAAGACAAAGACTTCCAAAATTTTTAAGTTCAAAGTTCTACTAGCACATCAGGTGGACATATCCAATAGGCAACTGGACTAAAGCTATGAGGGAAAGGGAAAAGATAAGATCACCCAGAGAAGAGGAAGGAAGGAGAGTAAGGAGAGAGCGGTGTTGTGGAAACCAAAGGAAAAGACAATATTCACCAAGAGGGGATGTTCAACAGTATCAAGAGAGCAGGCAAGGAGGGTGCAAACTGAGAAAAGGATCATTTGATTTAGTCATTATGAGAGCACCAAACTTAGCTGTGCAACCTTGGGCAAGTCACTTAACCCCATTGCCTTGCAAAAATGAGAGAGAGAGAGAGAGAGAGAGAGAGAGAGAGAGAACTGATAGTTTTTTTTAAGGAAAGGAGAGATTTGGATTGTTTTAGGTATTAATGAAGAAGCAAGAAGATAAGGAACATTACAGATGAGAGGAGGAATTATTGCTAGGGAAAGCTCCTAGTGTTTGTAATGTCAGGGAAAGAATTTGAGCTCTGGTTCTTCTTTATTCCCAATAAGGTACTCTATCTATGATCCTAATTTACAATTACAGAATAATGAAGTACTGACCACTGAGCCCTTGTGACTCTACCCAGAGTCCCCTTTGATGCAATACCCTTCTTGGAAGAGCGTGGATGACCATTTGCTGCATGGTCATGATACTATATAATGAATTTGCTTTAGAAGGACTTTGGGAGCATGAGTACATATTTTGTAACTACTAAAATCACCAAATAAGGAAGGAGTCATTTCAATTGACTAGAGGGTGCAATAAAACTATTGAAACTCTCCCCTATCTCTTGGTTTGATTCCATGGAGCTGGAAGAGATCTGGGTTCATCTAGTCAAATCCCTTCATTTTACAGATTAAAAAACTGAGACCCAGAGACCTTACCCAAGGACACAGAGCTAGACAGCAAAGGGCAGAGCTAGTATTTGAACCCTAGGTATTATACAGTGCTCTTTTTAGAGAGGTGGTTAGGCTTATCCTGTGAATTCACATGTAAGAGTTAGAGAAGCAATTTATTTAGAAAAGCATTCATCATTTGCATCAGAATCTGCCTTTCCTAGCTTCATGGAGAATAATGGAGACATTTCTCAAGCATTCCTGACAAATGAGTACAGGTTGCAGGAAATATAATACGATTTTATGGAATGCATGGTAGTAATAATTTGGGAATGTTTAATAAGTGTGGAAGATAATGTAAACTTCAAGAAAATGCAAATTCCTTTCATTTGAATAATGTATAGAGTTTAAAATCTTCATTGAGTTGTCCTCAAGTTAAATAAACTCAGGTCCTTTGACCTTTCATCATTTTAAACCTTTAATGATTTTAGTTGCTCTCCTCTGGCCTTCCTCCAGACTCTCTATATCGCTCTTCAGTGGCAGTCCTAAACTTAGTTACATTGAGTTCCTGCCAGGAACATGTGCATCCTAGGAGCTCAAACAGTTGTTGATAAGACTGACTTTAGAATCTGAGAAATGATTTGAAGGGGTCATTCTTAGAGGGTCCAAAATCTATATAAAGTACCCTTGCAAAAATGAACAAAAACTTTACCCTAAATTGAAAAATGAATTAACTTCTCACTCTCCTCTCAGGAAAAAAGAAACATAGCTTAAATAAACATTCTTTACAATTCATTCTGGCCACTTACCCTTCCTACTTGGGCTACTATCTAAGGCTTCGTGATATTGTCTGCCCCATTTGAAAATTATGCCTTTATTTGCATGCATATATGCATGGGTGTCTAAGTGTGTGTATGTATGTGAGCACATGTATGTGTACATTTTAGAGTTAGGGAAGAGAAAAGGATTCATGTTAATATATTCCCATAAGAGTTTTTGAGGGAGTTTCCTTTCTTCAAACACAATAGAGAAGAGGTGTCATTAGAACAGAATTGCAGAAGGGGCAGCTAGGTGGCACAGTGGATAGAGCACGGGCCTGGAGTCAGGAGGACCTGACTTCAAATCTGGCCTCAGACACTTGATAATTACCTAGCTGTGTGGCCTTGGGCAAGCCACTTAACCCCATTGCCTTATAAAAAAATATCTAAAAAAACCCAGTTGCAGATAAAAGAGTTGCTAATCTTTCCTTTTAGTTGAGTCTTTGAGATTTTCTAAATATATCATCATATTGCCTGTAAAAGGAGATAGTTTTATTACCTCATTCCCTATTCTGATTCCTTTTTTTTCTTACTGCTATTACCAAATTTTCCAATACAATATCGAATAATATTGGTGACAGTGGATATCTTTATTTCACATAAAATCCACAGCTAGAGTTAGAGAAAGGAGGGGGCTTTGATAGCTTTTGATTCAAACTGTCTGAATAAACAATTTCCAAAAAGAAGGATGTGGGAAACAGTCTAAGGAGTACAAGAGTGCACTAAGGAATAATGTACACTGAGTGTGCATTAGAAAGACTGGACTTCTGAATATAGGTTGTGTGTGGAGATTTAGTGTCATCTGTATGTAGATGATTCTAGAATCACAGATTGAGAACTAGAAGGGACTTTTGAGGTCATTCAATCCAACTCCACTTGTTTTAAAGATGAGAACACTTGGGGGCAGCTAGGTGGTACGGTGGATAGAGCACTGGCCCTGGAGTCAGGAGGACCTGAGTTTAAATCCGGCCTCAGACACTTAATAATTACCTAGCTGTGTGGCCTTGAGCAAGCCACTTAACCCCATTGCCTTGTAAAAACTAAAAATAACAACAACAACAACAAAAATCAAACCTAAAAAAAAAAGATGAGAACATTTAAGCTCAGAGAGGGTAAGTGATTTTCTACAAGGTCATACAGGTTATAAAGGGCAGTTCATGAGATTCAAACTCACATCTTACTTCAAAGAGATTAGAATGGAAGAGCAGAGGAAGAGGAGTAAAGAAAGCCAAGGATAGATATTTGGGAAACCTCCCAAGATGGTGATGAAGGGCCCCTTGATTGCAGGGAGAGTTGATTTTACCTGGTGAGGAAGCCTAGTTTCAACCTCTACCCCTTGGTTAGAATTTAGAATCCAACCTTCTCATGATGGCAAGTCACACAATAATAAATTAATGATAAACTAGAAGCTAAGCTACAAAGTAGTAGATAAAAGAATTGGTATTTGCCTATCCTGGTTTATCCATACACAGCAAAACCCATCCAACTAAGTCAGAGGGTGACTAGCCACCAAATGACAGAGGCACAAGGAGGAAAGAAGAATGGATCTTGGGAAGTGGGAGTTATTAGCCAAACCATAGCTAGTATAGGACAAATAGGGCTTTGCCTCAGAGCATGAACATGGTGTACGGGTGCCCCACCTCCTTTGAACTTCATCTCTATTTCTCACCTTGTAGTTATCTATCTTCCTCACAACTGATCTCAGGCTTCTACCTCAAAGGTCGAACCACTGTGGTACTGCTTTTGTTATGCTCCACAATTACCCAGGCCATCTTCTTCCTGAAGGGATTATCTCATCACCACTACTGCCACCCTGCCCTGGGTCTTCCATTTCCCCTTTCCCTCCCTTCTCTAACCAACCCCAATGAATTTTATCACAGAGGCATTTAAGGCTCTGGTTATTTAAGTAAACTTATTTTTAGTAGAGACCATGAACATCATATAGATTTCTTTGCCAATTAACCATAAGCGCCTGTGTGTCTAGCACCTAAAAGAATACATTTACCAAGTAGAAGGGGAGTTTCTCCTTTGAGGTTTTTGGTGTCTGGACATACTCCCTTTTCCAGCAGAGATGTTACATTTTCCACCAAGCCAGAATTGATTGCTAGGGTTAATGGTGTTTCTCCATCACAAGTATGATATTCCCAAAGAGATTTGTAGGATGCTGAAACAGGAAAAACATTGGGAGGAATCATGAAAATACCAACAAGCACAAATTCCAAGATTTTATCACATTTATACTCTTTTATATTGATTTCATTATTTACTTGCAAGTTAAATTTTTTGAAAGATTTTATTTATTTTGAATTTTACATTTTTTTCTCCAATCTTGCTTCCTTCCCCACACCCCCACAGAAGGTAGTCTGTTAGTCTTTATATTGTTTCCATCACTTGAAAGTTTATTAGAATGAACCCATTGTTGAACATGGTGATAGGTTACAATCTCTGGTTTTCAAACTTAGCAATATTTTCTCTAAATCAGAAGCTTTCTCAACAGATTTGCCTAGAAAAATGCTGAGGTCTTAAAAAACTCATTAAATATATGAATAGCAAAAAGATATTAATTCTCTGAGTGAACAATCAACAGATTTTTATGGAGCTCTTCCTATGTATAGAGTTCCATACATTAAATCCCAGAAAGCTAGAACCAAGAAATACCTTTCAAACTTAAAAGATTAAATTTGGGGTTTAGAAAAAGGAAATCCTACATTAAACATTGAGTTTACTTGTGTATCCCATTATCTCAAGATATAAAGCCAATTCAAATTAATTCATGGATGATGTCCTTTATGGTTGGCATGGCCAAAAAATTAATTCCCAAGGAGAAATCTCTGAACTTAAAACTAGGCTAGTCCTTAAAAAGCAGGCATACACTGTTGCTTACATCATGAAGCTTTTCGAGCATTGTAAAATCTGCTTAGAGCTCACTTATTTTTCAATGGAAATTAGGCAGCATAAGTGATATAAAGAAGGCCTCTAAAGAAATTCATAATTTAAATGAGGAAATGAACCTGTTATATTGCAAGAGTTAGTAATAATTGAAAAACAACTCATGCCTTCCACTAGTATCTTTACAGTGTCAAAATAACTCAAAGAAGGACCCCAACATGTTGGTGGTCTCTTTGTGGTAAGCTTAGAGGAAGACATGGACAATAGTTGCCCAGGAAGAACAGGTATGGATAGATTGTGATCTGCATTATTGCAGGAAATATCCATATTGAAGAGATCATTGAGTCACTGGAATACCGAGGACTATAAATCCATAATGGTTTACTAAGGAGTGGGATGCATTTCTCTTTCTTTAAAGGACAATTTAAATCTCTCAAAATACTCCTGGTAGCACTCTCAGAATCAGAATGAATAGACCCACTATGGGTCTGCTTCAAATGGCAATTCTTATATCCTTATATTGGACCATGATTTGAACAACTCCTCCAAGAATTGCTTTTCTCAAGTTCCATCTACCACCATTTTACTCTTCTTTCTAGTTTATTTTTAATCAAGGAATGCAACTATAAGTTTTTTTATTTTGTTTTAAGATAGCTGAAAATATTTGGGTTCACTTACCATCCAGAACAATTTCAAGTATTTGCTGGATGGGTTGAACGGCAGCCTCATGCAGTGGAAACCATCCATTGTCATCAGCTTCATCTAAAGCATACTTATATTTCACATAATCCTGGAGCTCAAGGATTTGACCTAAAGAAAACATTTAAACTGGTTGTAAATTTCCATTCTTAGTATTGCAAATCTTCCTTTCCAATATCCTATGAACAATGTGCATCATTACCTTTTTTGATGGCCTCTACAAGTTTTCTGTTTTGCTCACTTACAGATACAAATCTAGAGAGAAAAGATAATGGCTATGTTATTATACCACTTCAAGGCATCTAATGATTTAATTTTCCATTGATTTCCACCCACATGCATTTATTCAAGCCTTATAAGAAATGCATGAATATATAAGGCTAACATACTTTTTGTTCTTCAAATCTGTAGAAAATATATTTAAGAGTAGACTTGTGAAATTGAATTTTCAACAGCAATGACATGGTACAGGTGGCATACCTTATCTTTGAAACCAGCTCTAAATAATGCAAAATAAAACAGAATTGAAAGTTGCCATATGAAAATCAATTAATTCCATTATCCATGTTAATCACCTGCACCTGGATGCCTAGCTCAAATAAACTAGCTAATTAAAATATAGATAATTTTATTTTTGTTTATTGATCACTATAGATTGTGATTTAGTTTAAAATATTGGCTTTTTATCCTAAATGAATAAATTGTTGATTATACATTTAAATTTGAGCTCTACAGATCTTGTTTAAATGGGAGCACAGAGTTCACTCTGTAGAGTATCTTCATTTATCTGATACAAAAATAAAAGTAGGGAGATCATTTGCTGAAGATCCTCCTAGTTTCTATCGATTTGTTATTGTTGGTTATTTCAGTTGTGATTCCATTTGAGATTTTCTTGGCAAAGATACTGGAGTGTTTTGTGATTTTGTTCTCCAGTTCTTGAGGAAACTGAAGCAAAAAGGGTCTGACCCTTGACCCGGGGTCTGAAGCCAGATTTGAACTCAGGAAGATGTCTTCTTTACTTCAGGACTGGCACTCTATCCACTATACTACCAGCTGCCTGAGTCGCTATCAATACCTTTTTGCCAAAATGTCATAATCTATATTCTCTTTGTGTAGCAACAAATGAGTTATGTCTAAATTGTTCAATGCAATCATTTTACAGCTTAGCTATTGAAATAATGTATGTACTTTGTAAAGCTTATATCACCATATAAATGTCAGCTGTCCTTACAAAAGAGCTATCATGATAGAATGAAAAATATATTGGACTTGGGTCGGGAGAGTTATGTTATGTCATATAATTTACCTGAGCTTTAGTTCTTCATCTATAAAATGGGAATAATAAAGTCTATAGTAACAACTTTTCAGGGATAGTGGAAGAACAAAATAAGATAATGCATAAAGTACTTAGTAAACCCTAAGATACTCCATAAATGTTAGGCATTATTACTATTTAAGATAGTATGTAAAATAATGTCTTTTAAGGTTCTGAATCAAAAGATTGTAAATGTTATGATAGATTTTATTATATAATATGATATTTTGTAATAAACAAGGGTGAAACTAGCTTAAACTATTTCAAATATGACATCAGATTTTAACATGTAGTATATTTTTATTTAATTCTGTTGCTTAAACAGCAATATGATACTGTAATTTATATGATATTTTTATAAGGCATTTTATATTTTGAGAAAGACTGATAATCAATCTACTCATTTAACAAATAAGCTACAATTATTCTGTGAGTCTCATAATTTCATAGATAGGGAAACCATACCAAGCAGTTGACAAGTACATGGATTGTGCAGGATTCCATTATATTTATCAATGGCAGAATGGGTGCAAGACTACAAAAATCATCTTCAAAGCTATTTAGGAACTATCCATCTAAGTAATATGAGCATATTATTTCTTATTTGATGCTATTTTTTGGGGGGGGGGTTGTTGTTTTTTAGATTTTTTTTTTTTTTTTTGCAAGGCAATGAGGTTAAGTGGCTTGTCCAAGGCCACACAGCTAGGTAATTACTAAATGTCTGAGACCGGATTTGAACTCAGGTATTCCTGACTCCAGGGCCGGTGCTCTATGCACTGTGCCACCTAGCTGCCCTGATGCTATTTCTTGTCAATTTATAATGATTTTAGAAAAAACAATTTGGGTACATTTGGGTAGTTCATCTAAAAAATTCTCACATATTTATAGAAAATAGAATTTGTGGATTTAATGAATTTAGGAAAAGTTTTAGAGAATTGAATTTGTTATTCAATTTGTTATTTCAATATGAATTGAAAATATCCAGCCTCTTATATTTTTTGGATCTGGACAATATAGGAATTTGTTTTGCTAAACTATGTTTAATTGTTACAAGGATTTTTTTCCTTTTTCATATTTCTACCTGGGCATAGGGCTGTGTTTGAAAGGTAGAGGAAATTGATTTTTGTTAATTGAAAAATAATAAATATATTGAAAAATATGCAACTAATACTCCCATTTTCTATCAGGGTATGAATGAATATATCTTACAACTGTATTGGAAGGGTTTTCATTGATGAGGAGTAAGGGGAAGTTTTTTGATTTTTTTGATTTTAAAAATTATATTATCAAAATTAGATCTTATAGGGGGCAGCTAGGTGGCACAGTGGATAGAGCACCGGCCCTGGAGTCAGGAGTACCTGAGTTCAAATCCAGACTCAGACACTTAATAATTACCTGTGAGCCACTTAACAAGCCACTTAACCCCCATTGCCTTGCAAAAACTAAAAAAAAAAAATTAGATCTTATGTACTTAATCCCTATGACTCCCACCTTTCAGGATGAAGCTCTTTCTTGTTGGCTTCAATGGATTCTTGGATGTTAAGCTGAATTTCATAATCTGTGAGATGGTCCTCATCCAAGTCACCACTTTCTTCCATGTCCTGGTGTAATGTTAAAGCAATTTTGCAAAAGTCAGTAGTTGACCCACAGCCATATTTGTAATTAATGTGACAGCTCAAATGAAAGATATGAAGTTAACTAACTTAAAAAAAAAACAAACACAACTCCAGTCCTTCCCAAGAAACATTTAGCATGTCAAATCACATGTTAAAATTGAAATATTTAAAATAGCATATTCATTTATTCATTTGATATTTATTAAACACCTCTGTATAATGCATTGATAAATATACTATAGCACACCTTGTTTATATTAGTATTCCTTCTCTAAATAATTAAAAATATCTGTGTGTGCATATATATACACATATGTATACATGCATGTATATATATATGTATACAAATGCGCACACACACAAAGGGATAGGTGGTGCAGTGGATAGAGTACTGGCCTTGGAGTCAGGAAGTTTGAATCTGACCTCAGACAACTGACTAGCTATGTGACCTTGGGCAAGTCACTTAACCCTGATTGCTTCTGCTACAGGGCATCTCTAATCATCCTGATTCGAATCCAGCCACTGGACCCAGATGACTCCAGAGGAGGCCAAAGTAGGGCTGGCTGTGACTTAGTTCAGCACCCCTTCACTCAAATCCAATTCATGTACTTGTTGTGGCATCATCTCCCTGATGTCGTGGCCTTCTTCAATCACAAAGGACAAACATTAACCACACCTACCTCACAGTGTTGTTGTAATGACTAATTTTATAAAATGATTTGTCCACCTTAAAGCACTCTATAAATGCTAGTTGTTTTTTACAAATGTAAAATAATAGCTACATTCTGAAGACAGTTTATGTATAAAGCTCATAAAGCTGCTTAAAAATGCTTATAGAAAACTTTTTCATAGTAGCAAAAAATTAGAGACAAAGTTGGCAAAAACTGATTGGGAAATGATTAAACAAATTGTGGTATATAAATATGTTGTTCATTCATTTCAGTTGTATCTGACTCTGAAGTTTTCTTGGCAAAGATACTGGAATGGTTTGTCATTTCCTTCTTCAGCTTATTTTACATATGAGGAAACTGAGGCAAACAGGGTTAAGTGACTTGCCCAGAGTCACACAGCTAGTAAGTGTCTGAGGTCAGATTTGAACTCAAGTCTTCCTGACTTCAAACCTGGCACTCTATCTACTACCTAGATGTCCTGTTAATATATATATAGAAATGATGACTGAAAGAATTGATGTTAAAAAAAGTGAGCAGAACTAAACAAACAGTATATATCAATCAATCAACAAATATTTATTGAGGGAAAACAATCCCTAATTACCAGCAGTTTACATGATTGAAATTTTTTTAAAAGAAAAAAGATACACTAAAAGGCTGCTTAATTCAGATTATTTGTAATGATCCTGACCAATCTTAGTCCTAAAGGACAGATGATGTCATACATTCTCCTCTTTCATTAAAGATGTGGGGAACTACAGGTATTCAATTATATACATTTTCAGACACACATATTTTGTTAATTAGCTTCAACTATTTTTCTTTTTTACTCAAGTAAGTTTAGTGGACATAGGAGTAGAGCAGGAAATGGCATAAAATGTCATTAATAAGGATTTTAAAATATACTAATAGGTGGGTACATGAAGAATGGAAGCAGCTAGATGGCTCAGATAGAACTCTGAGCTTAAATTCAGCCTCAGACACTTTCTAATTGTGTGGCCCTGGGCAAGTCACTTTACCTCTGTCTTAATCCACAGGAGAAGGAAATGGTAAATCACTCTGGAATATTTACCAAGAAAACCTCATGGACAGTACTGCCATGATATAGGGTCATGAAGAATAGGATATGACTGAACAACCAAATAATAACAACATGAAGGACAGTTGTAAGTTACAAAAATTGTCATGAGAAATAGAAGTGGATGGACTCATTTAGAAAAGCAGAGTTGGTCTGGTTATTTTGAGAAAAGTTGTCATGAAAAGAGAGGCATGAACTCTCAGCCATCATTGTTACTTATCAGAAGGTGGACAGCACAAAACTTCAGTGAGATCACATGTTCTCTTTTCAGTCACACCCAGTCCTACACCCAGGTAGGACAATATTGGGTTGTTTTTGGGTCTTTTTTAGGTTTTTGCAAGGCAAATGGGCCTAAGAGGCTTGCCCAAGGCCACACAGCTAGGTGATTATTAAGCATTTGAGACCACATTTGAACCCAGTTACTCCTGACTCCAGGGCCAGTGCTTTATCCACTGCGCCAACTTAGCCGCCCCCAATATTGGGTTTTGAGGTGCATGTCAAGGATACTATTTCAAAGACATTCAACTAGGAAGCTTTACTACCATTGCCCTAAATTAGCTTTTACCTATACAGGGGGATCTTTCTGCCTTTGATGGTGTTAATTATATGCAAACAAATATGCACTTATTCAGCATCTATCCTATGCCAAACATTATTCAAGGCACTAGAAAATATATTTTCAGACATAATTCAATCTCTGTTTTATTTTTAGGCTAAGTTGTTTCAACTCAACTTGGGACTTTCCAAGTCTAACCATATGCCACCCCCAGCTCTGGGTTTCTCATTCATACTTCCATCCTTCTTCACTTTACTTTTTCTTACCCACAGTGACCTCCACATATAAATTACCATCATTTGCTTCTAAATCTTTCTTAACAAACACATCCTATTGGCTATTCAATTTGTGGTACATGAATGTTATTAATGTACAAGAAGAAATTATAACTGAAGAAAAGAAAGACGCATGAGAGAACTCATATTAACTAATACAGAGTAAACAGAATCGGAAAACCAACACAATCACAACAACAATGTAAATGGAAAAAACAACAGCAAATCTCAGACTGAATGCTATATAATTATAATGGCCAAACTTGGCCTCAGGGAAGAAAGAAGACAATATATCTCCCACCCATCTTTGCAATGGCAGGGGATTATGGGTGTATTGCATATACTGCCAGATTTGGGTGATGTACTATTGTTTAATTTTAAGTAAACTAATTACTTCCTCTCTCCCACCCTCCCACCCCTGCCTGTCTCTTTTTGTGCTTTGTTAGCCAAGATGGTTCTCAAGGTAGGAAAGGGGGGTAAAATATATTTGGAAATGAAGGTAACATAAAACAAAAGATATCAATAAAAATGATTAAAAACAAACAAAACAAAGCCCACAGCTCCTTGAAATCCTCCCTGATTTTCCCTGCCACTCCCTGATTGCTCATTTACTATGAGTTCCCGCTACCTTTCTGTCCTTTATTGTTCCCACTGTATTTGGACTTGTCCTCATTAGTGTTCACGTGTGTTGTTTTGTAACCCTCACCCCCCCCCCCCAATCTTTTATATCACTATCCTACTTCCTCTCTCACCCCCCAAATACTCAGCAAATGGCTGTTTCCTCAAGGGACACAAGGCTGACTGACAAGCACCAGTGTTTCCAGGTGGCACAATTAGCTGATGAATATAAACCTGTGGCATTGCACGTTGCCATTATAACTAAGATTGCTATGGTGCTGGGGGATTGGATGGCCCAGGGGATTAGTAATGGGATACAGGGCCTTTCACCTATTTAAATCGTAGGTTTAAATCCAGGCCTAGGGAGCCCTCAGGCTCTCAGGGAAGAGCTTTCTTCAGGATGGACCCTCTCTCAATGGAGAAAAGGCTTGGACTGTGGGACACCTCAAAACTGTTGTTTAGACACATGCCTACAAAGTTGCTTGGATCTGCAACACTGGGTAAAGCTGATTCTCAAACTAAATAAACCCCACACCCTCTACAAGTTGCCTTCACATTTTCTGGAGAGATCCTGAATTTGATAGGAAGATGTACATAGTTTATGCTGAGACTTTGACCAGTCCCAGTACATATGATAGACACACACATTTGGACACAATAAGATGAAAGGAATGATGAGATAAAATTATTAAGTCCCTAGTCCATGTGAGGACAGTCACTTGAGTCACAGTTGACTTAAGTCTTACTTTTGCCCTAGAATGGACCAAACAACTTCTTTAAGTTCCTTCCAGTCTTTTGAGTCTAAGATACCTATGATAGGACCAGTATCTACCAGAAGTCCCCCATCCCTGTGTGGATTAGGAAAAAGCTACAAAACTACAACTTCTTTGGCCCAGGACCTAAGATGTTCCCGATGGTCTCTTGTTGTGTTTATATGACTTCCTGGTCATCTAAGGGGCAAAAAGATCCTGCTTCCTTGGGGTAGAGGCCCTTCAGCTTGATATCTGAAGACCACACTGAACTCTGCTGAACAGATGTCTTTCATAGAAGGATAAGAGAAGTCTTAGCTACAGATGCTGAGGCTACTATTCTCTTGTCAGAGTCTTGCTGTGTTAAGACAAAATATGTCCCCTTTTGTTAATTTATAAGTGACTCATTTTGACCCAACATGGAACCTGATTATCAGGGTTTCAGTGTCAAACTCATTCCTAACACTCCTTAGGATAGTAAAGTGACTCATACAAAAGGAATGAATTCATCCAGACTCCAAGTTGCAATTTGGTATTTTATGGTGTTTTAGTTTGGTGGGTGGTATGAAACTCAAATAGAAATAGGGGTCACTAAATCTACATAAAGATCTTTGTTGGCCACATGTTTTATATAAATAAATAAATATATATATATATATATTTAAAAAATCAATATAGCAACACCTTAAAATCAGATAGGGAATACATTTTAATCTGGCTTGGGAGTGCAAAAGACCCAAATATGTGACACCTATGTTTTAGAACATCCCATTAACTTCTTAAGAAACAATTTCTATTCTTTTGTTAATGAATATATGATAAGTGGACTCACAATGCAAAGGGATATAGTGGATGGTATGCTATAGTTGTTGTCAGGAAAACCTAGATTTGAATCTCACTTTTAACACTAACTGTATGACATTTACCCCTCAGCCTAATTTTCTTAATCTGTAAAATGGAAATAATAATATTTATATGGGCAGGCATATGACTCAGATAGTGTGCCAGATCTGAAGTAAGGAAGACTCATCTGAATTCAAATCTGACCTCAAGCATTTACTAGGTGTGTGACTTTGGACAAGTCATTTAACTCTGTATCAGTTTCCTCATCTATAAATTGAGCTGGCAAAGAAAATGGCAAACCATACCAATAAATTTGCTAGTAAAAACCCAAATGGATCATGAAGAGTCAGACACAACTGAAACAACTGAACAAAAAAATATAATAAGAGTAACCACAATAATAACTGCATTGCCTACCTCACAGGATTATTGGGATGCTCCAATAATATTATATACATTTGAAAATTTTAAAGCACTATTTAAATGTCAATTATTATTTTCATCCAAGGAGTTCTAAGTACTAGATCTCAATAGCAATATTTGTTCACATATCCCATTTTACCAATAGGATAACTAAGATTCTGAGTTCATATATTTAAAAAGAATAAAAGTCTACAGCAAGGAATGAGAATGTTTTAGCTAAAGACAGATTTTTCTGTTTATATAAGAGATAGTTCAGATAATGAATATATTCATACAAAACAAACAAGCTCATCTAGGGTTCTAGGTTGAAATTTAATATGCAGTGGTGGTTTTTTTGAGTCTGGATGAAGCAGTGAAGAACTTTGTTTTTAATAAAATTCTTATCCAAAAGTCTTAGGAAAACATCCTACAGTCAATTGCCTTTAAAGGAGAACACACATGGGTCTTGCTTTTAACAGCCAACTCCTGTCAGCAATAACTTCCAAAAATAAAAAATATCTTCTGGGGACACATAAATCTTCTCTTGGGCCTTGTGTAATAGGGCTTTGTGTTGTTTCGGGTGTTCCGGGGTGTCCTAGGGTAGCCTTCAACCCTTCCTTTTGTGTCTCAGAGCAAAGCCTCAACATAACTGTCCAAAAGAAGGATCAGCATTCCAGCTGGTGCCTGCCTGAAGTGGTCAGGAGGAGGGAGACTGTGTTCCAAGGCATTATGCATGAGTGATGAAGAGTACATAACATTTCTGTTCATCAGACTCTCTAAGTGGTTTTAAACTTGCTGTAATATCCTTGCTACTGCGGAAAGTGAAAAAAACTATAAAACTCTTCAGAGTAAAAGGTTTCAAAGTGTCATCTCTTACAGGGCAAGACCCATATCTTGTCTGATTAAATCTGTATAGACCTGTTCTGTCCTCTCTTCACTTAAATTGGTTAGCTGCTTTTTAAATTTTTGAGAATATCTAAATTGGCTTATTGTTTACCCCCTCTCTGTTTAGGAGTATCAAAGCTGCCACAGTCCCGGGCAGGGTTTGTCCTAAGAATTGCTAGCTATTTCTTATGGCAGAAAGCAGAGACCCCCAAGTTTCACAATTCATCCATTCCTGTCATGTGGGGGGGAAATTCTGCTAGTAATAAGCAGAATTGGGTCTTGTAGGCTTTTCCAATCATTAAAAGTTTCTATTATAATGCATTCTCTTAGGAAGTGTCTTAATATTAATTGATAGCTAGTGCCCATATGGCCATGATGAAATACACATGGGGTAGGAATGGGAATAGTTGGTTTTAACTTGGGAGATGAAGCAAAAAATGAATAACAATATATGTCACAATTTTTTCGCAAAATGAAATCTATTCCTGAATCTCTGAATACCAAAGTGCAGACATGAGATGTCTACAATGGAAGAACCTTCAGGTGAATAGTTTTTACCTTTGAGCTGATATGACTTGATTTGGTCAAGCTCCTGGAAGTCAGGTAGACGACCCTGAAGGAGGAAGATCAAAAGGATTGGTTATGAGTATTAATAATTTTTATTTCAATTTCTAAAATAATTACCACATTACAAAAATTAATATATAATTTTTGTCCATTTTATGTGTTGCCTTAAACTCCTAGTAGGGAATATTCTCCCATCAATATAGATTGTTTATAGATTGTCTTGGAGAGTTTTCTGAGTACACTGAGGATAACATATATTTGAAAGGAAAGACTCATGACCAGGGCTTAACTCCATGGTAGCTAGGTGATAATTATTTAGATCACTAGACTCATGATTGTAAGACCTGATTTCTAATCTTGCTCCAGACACTTTCAGTTTCAATAACATTTTCCTTTCTAAGGCGGTCTAGTTCCTCCCATAAGAAAGCAATGCCATTGAATAGATCTATTCTTTCCTAAAAACTGGCAGTACCTCTGCAGAGATTCAGAGGGGAAAAAATTTCACTTTTAGGCTAAAGCAAAAAAAAAAAAGGTATGGGACATTGTGGTCCGGTAAAGGAACAAATCAATACTGGAGCAAGGAACTCCAGATCATTCATATGGCTTCCATAAAAATAATTTTCATTTCTTGTATTGCAGTCTTCCCTAAGTAGTCAGTGAATTAAAAATCTAACCAGATATATACTTTTATATTGGGTTGGGTTAGTCTCAGTTCCTACTTTCAGTCAGTGGAAATTCATGTACTCTTTCTGATGCCAAAGCTAAGTGGGATTATGGGGGAAAAATAAGATGACTGCTGGGTGTTACAGAACCAGAAGAAGCTTTATCCTCACATGCACTTTGATTCCCTGGAGGAAGTCTAGACAGGCTAAACATGAAGGGCAATCAGAAAGGGTAAATTAGAATACTAAAGCTATAACTTAGTAATACTAAGTAGCACCTATTTTTTTAAAAAAAACAAATAAATCTATAAAAACCTGAACTTAGAGTGAAAAAGAGTGCAAAACAATTATTTATGTTATGAAAGGTGTTTTTAAGAGATTTTCTTAAATATCAAGTGTATTAAAAACAATGATTTTATTGACAAGTATTAATTTACATAGCTAGAACTTGTCAGAGTGCAAAGATAGCATATAGCCAGGCACAACTGCCCTAGTTTTAAGGTAAAGAAGCCATAAACCTCTTTTTTTTGGTTCATTTTTGGCCATATGCATAGATGTCCACAATTTGGTTACAAAGACATTGGCAAGGGGGCAAAAGAAGGTGATTCTACTCTGTGGTTCTGTACTATCTTTCTTTGCTCTTGAAAAGTTGTGTATATCACACATATACTAGGAGATCTTGTTATTTACAGAAATCATACTGCAAATTTCTCTCTAAAGAAAATATTTAATTTCTCATTCATCTTTTCAATTATCAGGTTTGCATAAAGTTGGCTGTAGATACTTCTAGACCATGATGCTTAAGTAATCCAGAATCACTAAGAAAGGAATCATGAATCCTTCCCCAAAATTTCTTGCTCTTAGTTCTCTGGCATCATAGACATAGGAAAGGTTTGTTATCCTCACTTACAGGGACAGAATGTAGTTGGAATGGCAAGTTCCCAATTAATGATGGTTTATTTCTTATCATATAAACTGATGGGCATTAGAATGGTGTTTAATAATATGACTATCTAAATACTACAGTGAAAAAAAATTTTAAGCAAATTCCCATTTAAAATATGAATAATCCAATATTTCTGAAAATCCAACTGAAACATTAAAGAAATTGAATATTCAGTGACCTGTATCCACTCCCTACTGTAAAGAACTCAGGAAATATAGCTCTAGGAAATATGGATTTAGGAAATATCCTCAGGAAAAACATTCGCCTAACACTAGCTTACCAGAGAAGCTACTGGGTGATAAGGGAAGTAAATCCTGGATTTAAGTGTCACGAAGATCTGAGTTCAAATCCTGTTTCAGAATTCTTACTACCTGTGACCCTGGGTAAGTCACTTAACTGGTTCAGCCTCATCTATAAAACTGGAATGATAATAATAATAATAATAATAATAATAATAATAATAATAATAATGATAATAATGATAACAATAATACTATTACTGTTGTGAGGATCAAATGAGATAATATAACACAAGTAATTTACTTTGCAATCTTTAAAGCACTGTATAAAGGCTGTTATATATTTGTGTATATAATATATATATATATATAAAATAAGGCATATTGAATATGAAACTTCCTATTTGATTTTGAACTAACTTGTAGCACATCATTTTAACTGGATTAAAAAGTCCTATTGTAAGCAGAAAATATATCTAGTCATTTATTGAACATTAATTTCTTCCTCAGGATCCAGAATTGGCTATAGTGATCAATAGCACATGCTCTGAAATTTCTAATACTGATAAAAACCTTTTTCCTTCAAATATATATGGATGTATGTATTTGTAGAATGCATGTATATACCTCTGATTGCCATTTGTCAATATAACCAAAGTCTGAAATAACCGCAAACTACTAGGAAGAAAAAATACAATTCATATCTGTCACAGATTTATATCTTATATATCTCTGGGACACACTAATTATATGCATTGAAAGTGCTCCTCTAGGTAGGTGTTGTAAAAACAAACAAACCAGTTCTGGCATCATTCTCTAACTAAACAGGTCTTAGGGAGGCTTAAGGTGATCCACCCAGAAATTCAGGAAGAGTCCCCCAGAGTCCATACTTGATTTGTTAGAGTACATTTCTAATTTGAAACTATTTCCCTTTAAGCTAGTGAACAAGGTGCAGATCAAGTATGTCATATTCTCACCTTTTGGAATCATCATCATCATCATCATCATCTCGTCATTCACATCCCGGGACCTGATTTCCTAACCAAAAGAAACAGTGCCCCATGAGCCAATGTGTCCCTTTCGTGTATCTAAATTTAAATATCCAGTTGGTAGTTAAATTAAGACCTGACCTTGCACAACCGAAATATAAGCAGGGATCTGCATAGAGGAAAGTATTACCCATGACTTCTCTAGAATCTCATCAAAAGGAACATGAGACTGCTGTGGTAGAAAAAGATTATTTGTGTCCTGATTGGTTCAAACAGCTATCAGTGACAAAACAAATGAGCTGCCAGCTGAGCTGGGATGGCTGTGCCAAACCGAAGGAACAAAATGCAGTCTTTTAAACAGCTATGTATAATGGAGAGAGTACACAAAATGGCCCAGTGGGACTAACTTCCGGTTCAGTGCTTATCTTAATGACAAGACTCAAGCTCATCTTTATCAAATTTTGTCACAAAATTGAAACTTCAACAGTATAAAAAAAGTCATGCCAAGTCTTAGGTAATACCAGGCTTGTTATTTTTCTGAATTGAATGGAGGTTGGTGACTCAATTTTTGTCTGGTGAGATTTTAATAACTTTGAATCCGAGTAGGTAGAACCAGATAATGTCACTGGCAATTACTGACTATGTGACCTTGGGCAATTAGCATTAATGGTCTGGTGAATATTTAATAACTTTCAATCTGAGTAGGTAGAACCAGATAATGTCACTGACTAACTGCTGGTTTGTTTAAGAATCCCCAGGTAAAGGAATTGAGGATATAAATTCTAGGAAAGTGGGCGGTAGACATAAAATGAGAAAGGAAAAGATACCACCACAATAACTGGGAAAATTCACTTGATAAGTATCAAATCAGAGATTTTTTCTTCACCCAGTTATGTATCTAGATTGACTCAGGAAATTGTGAATCTTATATCTAGTATTTGTATACATTTTATATATGTGGGAATGGTGGGGTTGGGGGTGAGAAGGGTTAGGAGGGTTCCTTCCCTGATCAAAATAAAATGCTTGAGAGCTGGACTGTTTTGATTTTGTCATTGTATTACCAAATCTTGTAGAACACCTTTCACATAGCAGAGGCTTAATAAATGCTTGCAGAATTAAATTGAATTTCTCAATTTAAGTTCAATGTTTCTATTCATTATAAATAAAAAAGCAAAGTGCTTTTCCATACTCTTTCTGGAATCAAACATCAGAAGAAAATTTGTATGAAGCTAATGCTACTTGCTGGGACTTCTGGTGGGTCTGAGTGCTGTATAAAAATAGTAGTAGTAGTAGTAGTACTAATTTTGTTGTTGTTCATTCAATTCAGTCTGACTCTTCATGACTCCATTTGGGGTTTTCTTGGCAAAGATACCAGAATGTTTTGCCAATTCTTTCTCCAGCTCATTTTATAGATGAGAAAAGTGAGGCAGGAAGGGTTAATCAACTTGTCCAAGGTTACACAGCTAGAAAGTCTCTGAGGCTAGATTTGAAATCAGGAAGATGACTGCCTTACTCCAGGCCTTCTATTCACTGCACCACCTACCTACTCTAATAGTAGTAATAACTAAAATTTATCTAGTGCTTCAATGTTTACAAAGTGTTTTACAAATATTATATCACATATCAGATATGAATAGAGATAGACTTTGGATTATTTTACTCCTACCCTAACTTTGGAATAGTAAGTATGAATCTTAAAAACAGTGACATGTTTAAATTAGGAGTAGAAGAAAAAATTGGCAAAGAGTCTTTCTTTAATCTTTTGGTTCCCAGAAAACTCTTTCCTAGATGTGACTAATTAGCCTCACTTCATAGGCCTCCAAGTTCAGGAGGGTCTTCTTGGGCAGTGACTGTTCTTGTGACTGCAATAAATATTTTTTAAGTTGCTGTGTAGTGGCAAAAGTACTCAACTTGGAGACAGGAAATCCCTTTGGTCTAATTCCACTTTCTACACTTAGTAACTCTATGATCATCTGTCTGTCTGTCTGTCTATCTATCTAGCTATATTTATCATCTAATAAACTGCGATAACTACTTTGTATGCTATGCTCATTGCTTTTTTTTCCCGTTCTCACGAGTCACTAACTATGTAACAACAGTTACTCTTCTGCCCACCTAGCTTTGGTTTGTCACCTGGTATCTGTTTGGGTATAGGGGAAAGAGGATCCTTCATTTTAGTGACATGTCCAGCCTAGAAAGGGTGAACTTTAATAATGCCTGGAGTTTTCTGATGCCAGCAGAGTAAGGACATGCCCACATTCCATTATTGAAGCCTATTAGCATTAAAAATAGGTCTAGCAGCAAGGTGCACTGATATTCTGATTACACCAAATGTACAGTCGAAGGCTCTTTTGTTTCACTTTTGTGGTTTTTATAATGTGTATAATGTGCTCTGACAGGAGAAAGTCTATTCTGTTTGAAAGACAGTACTAGAAAATGTTGTATTGGGACACGTGTCATCCAGTCCTGGTGCTCTATTTCCTGAGTGACCCTGAGGGCATCATTGTTGTTCTGGATGTCAACCTCAAAGGCAAGTGATGTATCTCAAAACATTCTACTTTCCTTTAATTATTTATTATGGATCTGCCATCCATGAATGCAGCTGAACCTTTTCAAAACTATTTCTTTTAAGCCTGTGCTAAAAGCTCATTGCCTACTATTTGAACTAGTACTTTTTATGAGTCCTAAATACAGTTCTTTCATACTTTAAAGGCTCTTTCCTTCTTCATCATCATTATTATTAAAATTAAAAAATATTTAATTTAATTTTTAAAATTAATTTTATAAAATTATTAATGTAATTAATGAATATTTTAAAATATTTATTAAATTCTTACCAAGTAGATAAAGCACTGGGCTGGTCTCTGGAGAATTAAAAGAGAAATAGGACATGAGCTCTGATCACATGGAGCTTGTACTTGAGTGGGGGATGGAAGTGGTGACAATACATCCACAAATAGATATAATCCAAACTGAAAAAAGATATACATGTGAGAAATGCAGAACAGAAGGTGATGGCACATCAGAAGACACACTAGAGGATTTGTGAAGTCTTCATTGAAGAAGGACCTTTGGCCCTAAGTTTTGTTTCATTTGTAAGAATAAAAAGTGTGAAGGGCTTCCCCCCCCCCCCCCCCCCCCCCCCCCAGGAATGAGGAACATCATGAACAAGATTCAGAGGTGGGGAAAATAGGTATAATAGTCGAGTGGTGCAGTGGATAGAGCTCCAACCCTGGAGTCAGGAGGACCTAAAAATATGACCTCAGACACTTGACAATTACTAGCTATGTGACCTTGGGCAAGTCACAACCCTGACTGCCTCCTAACCAGGGCCATCTCCAGTCATACACACACACACACACACACACACACACACATCTGACCATTGGTGGCCATCTGACCAGATGGTTCTGGAGGAGGAAGTGAGGCTGGCGATTTAGCTCAGCACCCCTTCATGTTCATGTCCCTATGTCATGGTCTTCTTTGAGAATAAAGGATAAACATCATCATAACAGTTGATATTCATATAAATACTTTGAATTTATAAAGAACTTTATATACATTATCTTATTTGACTCTCACAATAGATCTCCAGGAAAGGTACTGCAGGTTTTACTAATTTTTATTTTACATACAAAAACTAAGGCTCAGCTGGACTAGGTGACTTAATCTAGTCACACAGCTTGAAAATGCTGGGGGCAGATTTTAAAATCCAGGCCTTTTGTCTCAAAAGTCCAACATTTCTTAGTACATCATGCTGCTTCTTGGGATAAAAAGAGCTTCATTTGAATGTAAGTATAAGGAAGGGGCAAGTAAGAGATAAGGGTGGAAAGGTCTTGCCTAGCAAGGCAAGAAGCATTGATGGCTCACTAGGGCAGGGTCCTAAGAAAGCAGCAGCAGCTGCTGTTCTGAGATGTACATAATTACTTAACCACCAGTGGGGGGGGGGGGGGCATTAGCAAATAAATTTAATAGGTGTGGAGTAATGGCATGTTCTGGTTTTTTCCTCTTATAGAAGCCATCATGGTTCTACTGGTACAGAATGAACAAGAATAATGAAAGAAAAAAAAAAGGAATAAGGCAAGACAGTCTTTGCAGTGAGCAAGTATGGCACTGATGGTTTGTAATCCTTCTATTAATATGCCCTCCATAAAGGAAAAGGAATAGGAAGAGTGTGTCCTACTGAGTGCATTTCTCTGGGTTTGCTGTATGCCCAATGGGATAGTCTTTGACCATTCTTTTTTGTTCAAGGCATGATGACAGAAAGAGTTAGAGCCAATTTCACAAGGTAGGGGGTAGTACCAAACTGTAGAGGCATCTGCAAAAGACAAGTGAATATTTTTGTATCCTAAGGAGCCAGCAACAGGGAAATAAAACCTCTGGATTCTGGTCCCTTAAAAGTCTTGAGAATGGGAGTGATGATTGATCATTTCTGTGTATAAGGATATGTTAATTTGATTTTAATGAGAAGAAAGCAAGAGGATGAGGGGAGACCAAATAAAAAGGCTATCATACACATCTCAGTAGGTAGTAAGAAGGGCTTGGGGAGAGGGGGCAGAGCCAAGATGGCAGCATGAAGGCAAGAATTTCTGGAAACTCATTCCTCAAAAAACTCCAAAAGCTGTCAAATTATGACTCTAGCCAAAATTTAGAAGGGCAGAATCCGTAGAAAAACTGAGTGATACAATTTCCCAGTCCAAGACAACTTAGAAGTTCTGCAGGAAAGGTCTTTTTCATTGGACCAGGGGTTGGAAAAAATCTGCAACTGCAATGGGGCTGCTGAGTATCATCTCCGATGATCTTCCATTTCTTCTACCACAGCCCAAGGATCACTGGGAACAGCTTGAAGGGGTGGTAAGAGAACTCTGCCTCACCAGAATGAGTGCAGAGTTAGTGCCGGCCTCAGAGCAGCCCTGTGGTGAGAACATGCAGCAGAAATCAAGGAAGCCAGCCTGCACATCCAAAGCACATCCCACAGACAGTAAAGGGCTTGGGGGAGCCTACAGAAATCTCTCTGCTCTTCCTGGGGCAGGACTCTGATGTTTGTCCACACTCAGATCCAGGTTGCAATTTGGGCTCCCATACTAACAAAGCCAAGCAGGGACTCTCCTCACAGCTTGAGGACAGAGAGGAGGGCCTGTGGTCATCCAGATACCAAAGGACAGGAAAGAGAGCAGTCAGAGACTCTCATAAGACCTTGGAAGAATTAAGATCCCAATGGGGTGTCCCCCAAAACCCTCCAAAGCCTTGGAAGTTCAGTAAATAAGTCATAGGCTGAGGAAATGAGCAAACAAAAGAAAAAAGAAGAATCTGACCAGAGAAAATTAACATGGAACATTTAGAAGATGATAAACTTGAAGCTTCTGTACCCATAGCCTCCAAAAGAAATAGAAAATGGGCTCAGGCTATGGATGAGCTCAAAAAAGATTTTGAAAAGCAATTAAAGGAGATGGAAGAAAAATTGGGAGGAGAAATGAGAGCAATGAAGATAAATCATGAAAACCAAATCAGCAGCTTGGTGAAAGAAATACAAAAAATATTGAAGGAAATAATACATTAAAATCAAGTTTAGGCCAAATGGAAAAAGCAACACAAAAGGCAAATGAGGAAAAGAATGCCTTAAAAAGCAGAATTGATCAGCTGGAAAAGGAGATTAAAAAACCTCTCTGAAGAAAATAACTGCTTCAAATGCAGAATGGAACTAAAGAAAGCAGATGACTTTGCGAAAACCTTGAAAGAAATAAAACCGTACCAAAAAAGCCAAAAATTAGAAGAAAATATGAAATATCTCATTGGAAAAAACAACTGATCTAGAAAATAGATCCAGGAGAGATAATTTAAAAAATTATTAGGCTACCTGAAAGTCATGACCAGGAAAAGAGCCTAGATTTCATTTTTCCAAGAACTAATGCAGCAAAATTGCCCTGAGATCCTAGAAGCAGAGGGTAAAATAGAAATTGAGGGAATTCACTAGTTACCTCCTGAAAGAAATCCCAAAAGAAAAACTTCCAGGAATATTATAGCCAAATTCCAAAACTCTCAAGTCAAAGAGAAACTACTAAAAACTGCCAGAAACAAAAAATTCAGCTACCATGGTTATATAGTCAGGATTACATGGGATTTGGCAGCATCTACATTAAGGGCTCACAGGGCTTGGAATATGATATTCCAGAAGGCAAAAGATCATGGTTTATAACTGAGAATCAACTACCCAGCAAAACTGAACATCCTATTTTAGTGGAAAAGATGGACTTTCAATGAAGCAGGGGACTTTCAGACTTTCCCATTGAAACAACCAGAGCTGAACAGAAAGTCTGATCTCCAAGTACAGGACTCAGGTGAACCATAGAGAGGGTAAATGAGAAGGACTAACTATGAGGAACTTAATAATGTTGATCTGTTTGTACTCCTGCATGGGAAGAAGATATGATAACTCATATAAACTTTCTCATTCATAAGAACAGTTAGAAGGAGCATATATAGACAAGGCACAGGAAGGAGCTGAATATGATGGTATAACATAGTAAAAAGATGGAGTCAATGGGTGATAAAGGAAAGTACTGGGAGGAAGAGAAAGGAAAGGAAGAAGGGGCTAAAATATTTCACATAGGAGTTAAGAAAAAAAACTTTTTCAATGGAGTGGAATGGGGCAAGGCAAGGGGGGAATGAGTAAGCCTTCATTTTCATCAGAAATAGCTCAGAGAGGAAATAACATATACACTTAATGGGGTATAGAAATATATTTTACCCTAGAGAAAAATGAGAAGAAAGGGATGGAATAAGGGGGGGATGGGGAGGGAAGGGTGGGTGATAGAAGAAAGGGAAGATAGTGAGAGGGTATTTAGATACAACACACTTTTGAACAGGGACAGAGTGAAAGGAGAGAGAGAGAATTAAATAAATGAGAGTGGGAAGGAATAGAGTGGAGGGAAATATAACTAGAAATAGCAACCATGGGAAAAATAATGAAGCAACTTCTTTAGTGGACTTATGATAAAGAAGGCAACTCATCCCAGACACAGAGCCATTGGAATCTGAACACAGACTGAAGTACATTTTTTTTCCTCTCTCATTATTCTTGAAGTTTATCATCTTCTGGGGGGGGGGGGGTTATGCTTACTCTCATAACAAGATTATTATTATGATATAAAATAAACCAAAAAAAGAGACTGAGGGGGAATAGGAATACTATAGCTTAAAAAGAAAAGAAAAGTAGTGGAAGATTATTGAATTTAGATTTTTTTTTTTTAAATCACAGAGAAAAGGACATAAGGAAAGCCAGAGAGATGCATAGGCAATCAAGGCAGCTTTGAAGGCTACAGATTAAACAGAAAAAACAAATTGAACATAAGAGATCTATAGTTTCATGTGCCTTTCTCTTTTTCTATTCTATTATGTATATGGAAATGCCTATTTTCTTAGTATTTGTTAAGTTCACAATAAAGTTTTTGAAAAGAAATATTCATAAAAAAGAAGGGCTAAGACTTGGATGTGATGATGATGCTAATAATAATAATAATAATAATAATAATAATAATAATAATACAAATATTATCTCATTTGATTCTCACAAAGGTAGATGCTATTATTTTTCTCATTTTATAATGAGTTTGCTGCAAAGAAGAGCATCATGCTAATTACAACAAACCACAGAATACAGAGCTTCCTCAAAGACTCATCAGAGACTAGGTTAACAGGATAAAACCAATAAACAGATGAAGAATGCCAATTGCCTTGAGCGATGATGTCAAATTCAAATAGAAATGCGGGCCATTAAACCATATATTATCTATGTTATGTTGTGTTTTTATTTACTTTGTTAGAAATTTCCCAATTCATTTTAATCTGATTTGGCTACATTGGAAAGGGTTGCTGGCTGCATGGACACACTGCATATTTGACACCCCTGGTTCAGACTATTACTTATATGAGTTGATTCTTAAGTGTTCTGTATATCTTGGATAGGAACTGGGGATGAAAAATGACTGGACCCAGAATTTAATAGGCGGGAAAAAAAGCAAGTTGAATTGCATTTGGAAATCCTGTAGTACTTTTAACAGTTCCAAGCTGCTCCCTAAAACACACACACACACACACACACACACACACACACACACACACACAAATACCATTTCGTGTCAACATTCTACTGCTAATATTGTATGACTACAAACCATTCAGGAATATAATCCCTGATGGACCAAATTGCATATGATAAGAGGCTCACAGAAGATGTAAACAAGCTACAGTCTATTACCAATGATAACTCAACTACAATAAGAAGCATAAAAACAGTGTCCAGTAAATATATATGATTGAGAAAAGACATGAATTAATAATAATATAAGGAGTGAAAGACAGCTCATGTGTTGCACTACTCTTTTGAAATGTTCAGTAACCTAATGCCTCTGGAATGCCAGGCAGATCTTCCATGGAGGACAAATGGGATTGTGGACAAGAATCTACAGAGAATGAGAAAATGTAATGAACTGTACTCTGTATTGGAGGAGTGCCCACATCAATAAAATGAGAAATGCAGTTGGACTAGACCAAATACACAGAAGAGAACATGGATATTCTTGTGTTTGAGGTGATCCAAATTTGAGAGAATTGAGGGATCAATTCTCAAAGTTTTTGAAGGAGAGGAAGATATTAATGATTTGGACAATACACATACCCCCATACACAACTTAATATTACAAAACATAGGAAACCATGAAAATATCAACAACTCCTGACCCCTATGCCTACTTTTCCATCTTTATAAAAGTTTATGAGAATAATATTTACACAGAGCAAGGATATTCTTGATGAGAAAGAAACAGATTCATAAGTGATATTCTATAGTAGTACATAACTTTACTGTCATACAACTAAAAGATGTAATGAAAACAAGATTCCATTGGACTGACTGTTAACTATAAAAATTATTTGATTCAGGAGAACAAGACTTACAGTCTATATTCTAATAAGGAATCTTCTGTGCATATGAAAAATTATTCAAGATTCTTTCAAATATATTACAAAGATATCATTGACATAGGACTATGTATATTTGCTACAGGTATTCAATACTCTCATGGAGGAGACCTAGGATAGAGTTAAAGTCAGAAGGATTTCTTGTAATTGGGGAGGTTCTTCATATGCTACTAATAGCAAATGACATTATTTATATTGTGTCTCAAGATTCAACAAATCTTCTCCAATGAAATTCATAATAATTCAAAACAGATTAGTTTAACTAACACCCACACTGGGAAAAAAAGTGGATATAATTTGGGTTCCTTTTTACATATGAGTTGGTTTTAGGTGAACTCTAAGCCCCCTTCCAATTCTATATGATTCTATGAGAAAGATTTTTTCTTTCTTTTTTTTTTTGGATCAGTAATACATGATCACAAATCTTTATGGATAGAAATGTATCAGCAGAAAAGAAAAAAAATGATGTTGCACAATAATATTAGAATTGTTGGAGCTAGATTCTAGAAGAAGCTGTTGCTTAGAGACAGCTACGTTTCCCTCCCTGAGAAGTCAGTGCTTTGATAGGTTGTTCAGGGTAACAGAACTAGCAAGAATTAGAGCTCTTGGCCCTGAAGTAGGCTTTTTTACTCTTCCAGTGCTTTTTCTGGAACTGTAAAACCCCACACTAATATAAACTTGGGAGTCTGTGAACAAAGGCAGCGCTCCTAATTGCTCAGTCTTGGTGCCTTCATATTTTAAGAGACTGGCTTTTATGGGGTGCTATATCTGAATCTTCATTTCAGGAACTATGCTTTAGCCTTTGCAAAGTTTTACTAGGTGAAAATACTAGAAGTTATTCTTCTTGCTCATAAACCCATGCTTTGAGGTCTTTGGGTACTGTAACTTCATAAGAGGATGATGGCTCAGACCAAGGTTGGCCTTGCAAACTTCTCATACAATTTGCACTTGAAGGGCCCTGACTACAGTTCCTTATATGTAACTTTATTCAGTAAGGTCCCTCATGAAACTCAAATGGAACAAACAAAATATTATAAAAATACATTAATAAATATGTATGTAAATATTTAACAAGAAAGGAAAAGCATTATAGTGTAAATATATGTGTGTGTATGCTAATATGAGCATTTTTTTTATTTACTCAAAAATCTATCCAGGGATATATATGTGTATATATTAATATATGTGCAAACCCATATATGTATGATGAGGGTTGTACAGAAGGCAATAGAAAGCCATGTGGTAGCTGTGAGCAGTCCACAACAAATAACCAGAAACTTCAAAGAACAGGAGTAAGGGATGTCATCAAGAATCTGCATGACAGGAAAAGATGAACTGGTGACATGGCCTGAGCAAGGGCTGACCAAAGGACTCCCCTAACTGATAACCTTCTTGAAGACTGGAGAAAGCAAAAAATCACCTCTAGAATACCTATAGAGAACACTTAGAAGAACATGGATAATAACCTGTAATACAGATAAGAAGGCTTGGATAGATTAAGAGCCTACCTCATTAGTGAGAAAGTTCTAATTGCTGTGATCACAGATCCGTTTAGGTACATATCGACATATAGCTATCCTCTGGACTTAAATCAGGCAAGATCTTACACCCTTCCAATCTTTACTCTTGCAAGTAAAGTATTGCAGATTTTTAAGCATGACTCAACTGCCCTCGTACCCAATTATATTTTATTTCTAGGATGATTGGAGATCTATTCCTATAGTAATTTTACTAATTACTAATTTACTAATTGCTAATATCATCTATTGAAAGTTTTCAAGCATCATTAAAACATCAATAGTGACTTGTGACCTCCAAAGCTCATGAACTACACAGCAAGCCATAGAACTTTTGAGCATTGTTTACGGGCATATTCTCAGACATTACAATCCCTATATACATTCTATCCAAGAATTAGAGGAATTATGCAAGTGCAACATAAACTTGTGATCATTCACTGGATTTCCAGAAAACTAAGATCAATACCAAATTGAGGTCAGTTCTGACATGGCTGGTTGCCATGTCAGCTAGCACCACCTAGTAAAAAAGGAGTTAAAGAGGGACTCTATCACAGTCCTATAGAGTAATCCATCATGCATTTTGAATTCTTTTCAGTCTTAAATACTACATAAATTATGAAATACTACTTTTTTCTTTTAAATAATATTTTATTTTTTCCAATTACATGTAAAGACAATTTTTAACTTTCATCTTTAAATAAAATTTTGAGTTTCAAAATTTCTTCCTCTCTCCTTCCCCTCCCTCTTCCCTAAGATGGTAAGCAATTTGATGTAGGTTATCTATGTACCATCATGTAAAACATATTTACATATTAGTCATGTTGTAAAAAAAAACAGAATAAAAAGAGAAAAAAATAAAGTGAAAACAGTATGCTTTGATCAGATTCAGACTCCAATCAATTCTTTCTCTTAATGTGAATAGACTTTTCCATTATGAGTCTTTTAGAATTGTCTTGGATCATCATAGTTAAAGCACTGCTTTTAAGAAGAGATACAGTGATGCTACTACTAGGCCCATACTCTAAAGAGATCAAAGAAAGAAGTTCCTATATATGAAAAAAAAATTTATACCATTCATTTTGTGGTACCAAAGAATTGGAAACCAAGAAGTTATTCATCAATTGGGTAATGACTAAACAAATTATGACATATGAATGTGATAGAATACTATTATGCTGTAAAAAAATGAAGAGATGGCTTCAGAGAGATCTAGGGAGACTTTATGAAATGATGTATAATGAAACAAGCATAACCAGAAGATATTCTGTGTTCCCTCTAACAATGGGAACAGCATCTCCCTCCCACCCTCCCTCTCTCTTTTCCTCTTTCCTTCCTTTCTCCAAGAGGATGAAAGTCCTGTGCACAGCATAGACAACATCAACTGACCTGGGTGAGGGGGTAGTATTCCTTTTCTTTCCCCTTTTTAGACACTATGGTCCCAAGTAATTGACTTGGGGTTTTATTGTGTTTTTTTTGGTCTTTTTTTTTATTTTTAGGCACAGATAGTAGAGTTGGACTTGAACTACGGTGACCTAGGAGGTAAGATTCCAGGCTAGATGTTACCAACCTGTCCAGGGAAGCCCCGAGAAACCAGAATCCCCAGGATTTGAGCCAAAAGATAGCCTTGCACTTGGAACTTGATGAAACTAGGCTATAACTAGGCTATGTTAAGTTGTTAACCTAGTCTCTCAGCCCCAGAGGCTGAGGTGCTAAGTCATGGGGGGCGTATATTATGATTCCCAGATGTTGGGGAAGAGATGTCTGTAAATTTATTCTTGTTTTAACTTTGAAGTAAATATCCCTTTGTAAAAGCTAATCTTTCTGTTAAATGATCAAATGTAAGTAGGGTACATGGGATCCCTAAAATTGGAGAAACACCATCAATGGAGATTTGTTTATAGAAGACCAAAATGATGTCACTATGTCCTTTGTTCTCGAAGAGGACCAAAATGATGTTAGAGTCAAATTACAGGATGTCTGATAGTGGCTGAGCTTGGAATGCTCCACCATTGACTGAGCACAAATAGTTCCTGTGAACACCTAGGGTAGGTACACTAAACTTATAAGTCTCTAGTTTCCTTTGAGCCGCTTCAATTCTGCCTTGCTCATAGAACACAGCACCCTCTCTGATGAGGGCACACCATACCGGGCAGTCCTGTGCCATTGTCTCCCATATCACACAATCAATCCAAAGTTGATAAGAGAGACCTTGAGAGTGTCCCTATATCACTTCTTCTGACCAACATGTAAGTGCTTGCCTTGTGTGAGTTCTCCATAAAATTGTCTTTTTGGCAAGTGTATGTTTGGCATGTAGCCAGCCCATTTGAGTTGTGCTCTCTGCAGTAGAGTTTGAATGCTTGGCAGCTTAGTTTGAAAAAGAACCTCTGCATCTGGTATCTTATCCTGCCAGGTGATCTTTAATCTTCCTAAGTCAATTCAAATGGAAGCAATTCAGTTTCCCAGCATGGTGCTGGGGGATGATCCATGTTCATAGGCATACAACAATGAAGTTTGCACAATAGCTCTATAGACTTTCAGTTTGGTAGTTGGTTGAACACCAAATTGAAGGTAATTTAAGCCAGTAGCAGAGAGACCAGTTATATCCAAACCTCCTTAAGTATAAGGAAGAATCCTGGGGGAGGGATGAATTGGCCTTAAGGCAAGGAAGGGAAGGGTAATCACTGTTATAAATTTGTATTATAACATAAATATTGTAAAAATGAACAATTCTGAAAACCTTAAGACTTTGATCAATGAATAATCAAGCATGATTCCAGAAGATTACTAAAAAAGAACACTGATAACCTCATGATGAAGAGATGATGGAACAATATAATGATCAACAAAATACATTTTTGGATATGACCAACATGGGAATATATTTTGCTTGACTATGCTCATATGATACAAGGTTTCTTTCTTCCTCCCTCTTTTCTTTCTTGACTTCCAGTGGATAGGGGAAAAAAATAAATGTTTATCAAAGAGAAAAAATATTTTTTCCCTATTCAGCCTTCAACTGAATGTTCAAAATGGTTTTCCTGCCCCATGGTCATATTAATATACATTTGCACAAGGAGAAGAAACAAATCATTCCTCCTCTATCCCTTGTTAGTGTGTAGGTACTTGGCAATGCCTTTAAATTTCTGTGGAGATCCTGTCCATGTATCTCAGAGTACCAAATTTAAGGGCTGTGCTTATGCATGCCAAATATCTTTTAGATATTTCTAGATATTAGATATTTTTAGATTTCTCATCAGAAGCAGTCAATTCATTTCCTCCTTGCCCAAGAATGAGATGGACAAAATTTTTCTTCTTTTTACATCTAAGCTGACTTTATCCTTGACTGAATGAGTTGCCAATAAATAACAGGCCAAACAATAACAATATAATAACTAAATAAAATGGCTGCTAGCTAACCAGATGTTGATTAGTAGCTTAATGTACTGTACCAGTAACATTGATGAGTCTTACAAGTGCAAAATTCCTGTAGGTAGCTTTGTGTAGAGAAAAAAAACAATGGAAATTCGAATTGGTAAATAGATCCTACCTACAGAGGGTCAGATTAATATGGGATCTGAGTTTTGGAGCATTCTTTTTGTTAATACTACATCAATTCAATTTTCCTTTATTTTATAATAGAAAGGATATAATCATTTCAGACTCTATGTCTCCTGGTTTTACACATATATGTAAATATACCTCTGGGATGACTGGGGTAGCATGGAGTGCCAGACTTGGAGAAAAACTGAGTTCAAATCCAGCTTCAGCCACTTATTAGCTATGTGACCCTTGTCAAGTCATTTAACCCTTAGTTTGTATCAGCTGTAAAATGAGCCAAATGAGATTATGGAGAGGCAGAAACAACTGAAAAAAATGTACAATAACTGAGATGACTGAAAGATCATCAAAGAAGACATTTTCAATTCCCTAAATTCTTTAGGGCAGAGAAAGAACCTTTCAGTTAGAGGATAATCATCTTTTTTACTGCTATTAAAAATCATAGGCTTTCAGTGGTGGCTAGATGGCACAGTGTATAGAGCACTAGCCCTGGAGTCAGGAGGACCTGAGTTCAAATCCAGCCTCAGACACTTAATAATTACCTAGCTATGTGATCTTGGGCAAGTCACTTAACCCTACTGCCTTGGGAAAAAAAAAACTAAAACAAAATCATAGGCTTTCAAGCTGGCAAGCAAGAAACTAGCCATAAGACTTTTACAGTACCTACTAATGTTTTAACTCTGCTATTTTACCTATTCAGAATTTTCTTACTTACTTGTGTGTTCCAGAGACCTCTACATAAAGCGATTTTTATGATTTTTTAACATAAAGACAATTTGCTTCTACCTAGTTCACTTAAACTATATAACAAGGGAATATACAAAATAATACCTTTACACAAGTCATGAAATAAACTAAAATTCAGACATTATTAAATACTGTGCAAGATAATAAATAGAATTATGAAATGAAAAATGATAAAGCATGTACAGGACTGTATAATAAAGCTTTTATCACTGGTGGTTTGTACAACTTTTTTTTATGAAGCTATCAAGAAATATTGGACAGATAGCAAGTGTCTGATGATAGCAAACAATATTATCCTCAACTAGTCTTTGAACTTTTAAAAATCTTCAAGTATTTGGATCTCTATTTTCATTACAAAAAGAAAATATTCACTCAAATGATGAAAGGCTTCTGACAACTTGTTTCATTGTGAACCTTTTTTGGTTTAACCTTGGATTCTGAAGCTTTCCTTTCTTCTGCAGATTTTGCAGCAATTTAATCAAATCTTCATTCAAAATACTTATTCATATTTCTTTCAGAATTCTTTAAGCCTAATTTACATAATGCAAATTTTACAGCAAGCCAGAATTATCTCCTTGGTGCCTCTCCATCCAGAGACAGCACGGTCATCACTCAACTCCACCACTAGGTGGCAAAAGCCGATCAAACTTTCAAGAGCCAGGGTTTAGCTCTGTAGAGCAGCCTCAGAAATAATTATTGTTGATTTAGTGAATCACAGAATCTCAGATTTGGAAGGTGCTCCACCTCAGAGAGCATCCCCCCAGGATTGTCCTTGCCAGGTGGTTGCCCAACCTTAGTTTGAGGTCGTCTAGGGAGAGAGAAAGCAGTCCTTTTGGGATAACTCTAATTTCTCTAAATTGAGTTAGAAGATAGATCCCTTTGTGGTGTTAATGCATTGCTCTTAATTTTGGCTCACGAGGCTAAGTAGGCCAGGCCTACTACACTGACTTCCACAGGACAATCTTTCAAATAATTGTTTGAAGACAGCTATCTTATCTTCTATTCTCTCTCTCTCTCTCCTGGTCTTCAGGCTAACTATCCTATAACTGATCCTCATATGCAATGGTTCTGAGGCCCATTTGTAGCCTGATTAAATGAAATCTGGGTACTGTCAGTTTATACAGACTTTTTCAACCTTATTTCACCTTGTTTCAGACACTTGCTATCAGTGTGGTCATCAAGTCACTTAACTTCTGTCTGCCTCAGTTTTCTCATCTGTAAAATGGAGACAATAATAGCAACTACTACTCAGAGTTGTGAGGCTCAAATAAGATTTATAAAGTGCTTTTTAAACAATATATATATGAACAACATATGATTTGAGTCTTGCAGCTAAGTGGTGCAATTGATAGAGCACTGAGCCTAGAATAAGGAAGACTTGAGTTCAAATTTGGCCTTGGATACCTAGCTGTGTGACCCTGGGCAAGTTACTTAATCCTGGTTTCCTCTTCTATAAAAATCTATAAAATGAGCTGGAGAAGGAAATGGCAAACCATTCTAGCATCTTTTCCAGGAAAACCCAAATTGGAATCATGAAGAGTTGAACTCATCCAAAAATCAACCATGTTGCTAATGTAACATCACCTCCATTTTCCTTTATAAGTGATATAAAGCACTATATAAAGATTATTATTGTTGTTGTTACCTGCCCTTCCTATGCTCTAGTCAATTTATTGCAGTGGAAAAAATCCAGTTCTGGTATCAGTCATAACCTAGCTATGAATCCTACCCCAATCCGATGACAATACAGTGATTTAGAGTCATACCTGTATTTGAAACTCAGCTCAGAAACTGAGTAGCTGGGTAGCTATTCAAGCTCACTGAGCCTTAGTTTCCTGCTCAGGAGAATGAGAATGGTGTTGCCCATGGTTTCAAACTCAAAGCTGTTGTTAGAAGAACTATATATGAGATAATATATATATAACACTTTCTAAAACTTAAGTGCTGTAAAAATGCCAAATGTTAGTTACTATCAGCTATCAATTGAACCTGAGGAAGAAATGATATAGTAGGACATGAAAAGATGTCATATGGAGGAAGGAACAGACAGAGTATAGGAAGAGGAGAAATGGGTAGAAGGGGCAGAGACAGCTTTAGGTGTGACATAAGGAAAAGTTCCCAACACTTACAGGTATCCCAAAGTAAAAATGGGATGCCTTAGGAAGCAGTTGCCTCTCACTCATCAGGGTTCTTCCAGAAGAGCCTTGGCCCCTACTTGACAGACATGTTAGAATGGAGTGATTTTCCAGTATGGAATGGGCTACGGGGCTGTGGGGGTCTCTTCCAACTCTTAAAATACCATGAATTCAAAACTATTCAAAATCATTAGCCAATAAATATTTCTTATTCTGGAAAGCAATATAAAAAAAAACAACAACTGGCTAATGAGTCTGCCTTGGCTTTAGCTGCAAGACCTTGATTCAGGACAGAGTGTATGAAGTAAATCTCCTAGAGTGCATATCATAGTAACGATAGGTTGTTTGTTTGTTTTTTAATTCAACCTAACATTCAGGGCTATCTGTTAAGGAAAGCGGCCACCCCTTTTAACACTATTTCTTTTTAAATCAGTCCTGTAATTTCAAAGGGAGAACATCCCAAGGAGAAACTCACTTTACTAATAAAGATCAATATGTGCCTTGTAGATTAGTCTTAAGTGAGTTTCTAGGGATATGGGAAGTTAAGTGACTTTCCCAAAGTCACAAAACCAGCATGTCTCAGAGGCAGGACTTGAATCTAAGTCAGGAAGATTTTGAAGTCAACTATATCATGCTGCCTCTCATTCTTGGCTATAGACTATTCTCCAAAAAAAACCTTAGTGCAGTTTTAGGCTGTAATAATTTCAGAATCATATATGCTACAAAGTTACAAAAATAATTAGAAAGTATACTACTTAATTTTTTAAATATGTTAATTTTTAAACAATACATTTTTAATTTTCATTTTCACAAGATGGCACATTCCATCATTATGCATTATATGTATGATAGCTTTTTGATGACACATTCTCAGATCAGAATATTGGGAGGAAGGACTAGGGAAAGGAAAGAAACACTTTGATAACTCTATATTATTATATATGTTATGTTATATTATATTGCCAAGGACTTTACCAATAAAATATCTCATTAGAACCTTACAATCAACATTAGGAGATAGGTCCTATTATTATCCCCATTTTAGAGAAAAGGAAAATGAAGCAGACAGATGTTATGTGACTTAACTTTAAAGTTTGAAAGACAAGAGAGTGTACTATTGTTATATTCAAGATATATTTTTGAATATAGTTTAAGGCAGAATATATTCCTATAGAATCCTTAGTTATGTGTTCAAGTGGACTTGCCCAAGGTCACACAGCTGGGTAATTATTAAGTGTCTGAGGCTAGATTTGAACTCAGGTCCCCTAGAGCCAGTACTCTATCCACTGCACAACCTAGATACCCTAATTGCAATTTTATGTAACTCGTCAGAAATCTATAAAAAGGTTAAAACAGATTAGAAATTCACAATAATACAATCAGAATCTTAACCCTCATAAGGACCTTCAGCACTATCTAATTTTACCATCTTACATGGTTGCTTTGTTTGAGCGATGAGACAGCTGAGGCATAGTCCAGTAGAATTCAGGAAATCCTGGAAGGTTAGGAGTGTTTCAGTTTTGTTTTGTATTCCCAGTGCTTTGCATGGCACCTTATTGAATTAAATTCAATTACTTGTCTGATCTCAAAGTTAGTCAATGGACTAGAACTTCGGTTTCTTCACACTTTACTCATAATCCAAAGCTCACTCCATATTCTCAGCATCAATACTGTAAGGGAAAAACACCTTTTGTTACCTTCAATAATAGTTGTTAGGATACCCTACTTAATACTGAATTCCATGCGTTAACAGGTAATGTTAGAGTCAGAAGCTCCAGGGAAGTAACTGCCAACCAATAATAAGCATACATGTAAAGCGCTTTTCAAATGTTAGTGTGAACTGGAGCTAAATTTCTAAAATGTAATTTTGATGAAAATTTTGAAAAAATTAATACTAGATCTTCTGTAAAATTAAAACATTTTCATTAGCACCCTTCAAACTGATATAAAAACTTTATTCTGACATCTCTCCTATTCATCTTCATTAGTAAGTGGGGAAAGTTGATATGTCATTGTTATACTAGTGCTTCTACTAAAAAATATTTTAAGTACTTATTATTTTGAGTCTGAAAGGCAGTGTTGTCTAATGGACAAAGAGTAGGCCTCAAATCTAATTAGTTCTACATAGAATTTTCACTGGTTGTGTCTGGACTCTGGACAAATCATTTAACTCCTAAGTTTTCTAGGCAACTCTCAATAAGTTGCAATGAAAGTATGCTACTGTGATAGAAAGTTTCCTCAAGAAGGAATGTTCATTATACCAATGAAATCACAGATCTAGAAAATTTTCTCAATTTTAAGTTGTTTTCTTGCCAAAGATACAGGAGTAGTTTGCCATTTCCTTCAGTTCATTTTACAGATGAGGAAACTGAGGCAAACAGGATAAAGAGAATTACCCACAGTCACAGTTAGTGTCTGAGGCTACATTTAAACTCAGGAAGTTGAGACTTCCTAGCACCAGACCTCTTCACTGCACCACCTAGTTGTCCCAATTTTAAGTAGACTTTATTTAAAATTAAATTTTATTCATTTTTTATGAATGAGTGGACCTCTAGAGAACTCAAGTAAGGATTAAGAATTTAAGATATGTTAGAATTGAAGGTAAATGAAAAGGAAGACTTGTCCTTAACCTTTGGCTATTTTCCAGGAATTAAGTCAAATTGGGTTTTTATTTATTTTATTTATATACATATTAATTATTTATGAAGTGAGCTATTAATGGGTCACAAAGGTAATTCACACAGGAATATATATACCCCAAAGAGGACTCAAACAATCATATAATTCCCAGTTATTTGCCCAGAAGTGGATAAACTAAGTTTTAGTGATAAAAATGTATGTATGTATGTATATATATGCATTATATACATATATTTTCATTTTATTAATTTTCCTCTGTAAAAATTATTGTGGATTTCTACAGATACAGTGAATTGCATATTATTATTATTATTATTATTTGCATTTTCTAGAATGGTGCTTTGCACAGTCTATATACTTAAAACATATAGGAAAGAGGAGCTGGAAAAGATTTTAGGGTTTGTTTTTTTCCCAACTCCATTATTTTCCCTCCAAAATAAATTATAGTAGAATGAAAAAAAAGGCCAGGATACATATGCAATTGCAAAACCAAATTAAAAGAAATTACTCTTTTACTAATTGTAAGAAAAATAACTTTCATTCTTTGAAATTATTGGATATAGATGAGAAAATATTAAAGGAAAAACTTAAAGGAATTTCACAATTATGCATGTATGTATGTATGCAGGTACATAAAATTCTCTTTAAGACTGACACTAATCATCTTTAAATCTGAGCTCCTGAGAAATAAAGAACCTTTTGGGAAATCTCTTAGATAAAAGATTATAACAGATCTTCAAGACAAAGAGACATAAGACGGTAACAAAGCCTATTTGAAGTGCAGAAGGAAGGCATAGCTTCAGGTAATATATCCTAAACAATAAATAATTTAAATCTAGTTAATGAATTCACTCACAATCTTTAAGATTAGCTACTAGAGGGGAAAATAATTTCATGCAAAATCTCTTTGATAAAAGAACAAAACAGCTGGCATCTAAGGCCTACAGGAGAAAAGTGAGCATGTGAAATAAAACAACAGAAGAGATTATTATAAATTTTAGGTAATCCCTCCAGAGGCTTCAACATCCCATCAGGTCTTTAAAGCTGTGTTACTGGAGAAAGAAAAGAAAAGATTTCTGATGGGACAAGAAAGAATAACTTCATTCTTCTTACAATCCCAAATAAATTATCAGCAAGGTAAAGTGGAAAGAGAGATAAAACTGAGTCATGGGACATGAATTCAAACCCCATATTGCCACTTATTATCTCATAAACCCTAAGCAAGTCACTGAACTTTACCCCCCCCCCCACCTCAGTTTCCTCCTGTGTAAAATGAAGGGGTTGAATTAGATGCCTAATAAGATCCCTTCCAAATCTAGAAGTATGGCCATTGGACCTTTCTTGTCAGTGCTTTCAATAGATCTAGAAATGCATCAAGTGCTACATCATGGACCTTGGGCTGAAAGTAATCAAACCAGGCCAGATGCTAAGTTCTATGGAGTTCCCTCAGATAGTTGTTTATGCTCATCTTTCATTCTTGAAGAGGAACAATGACATGAGGGTAGTGTTTTGATCTATGTGTAGATTTAAGTGAGGCAGAACTGTGTAAAGCTGTCAGGCTCACTAGCCTCAAGGGTCATCAAAGCCCATAGCAAGACATGAGACTGGTGAAGGCTCAGGCCGCGGTGGGTCAGAGAAGTAGCCATAGCAGAATGAGTTAAACAACCATTGATGACCTTTAAGACAGCAATTTCAGAAGAGGGAGAAGGGAGGGAGATGGAACTCTGTATCCTATATCCCTCTTTTACTGACCTCTTAGGGGACTTTATTTGGCTTCCATCATAAGATTTAAAGTAGGAAGGAATGACAGGAGTTGTTCTACATGGGATATTTTAACAGTTTTGTAGTAAGTAGTCCAGTGAAGTCTATGAACCCTTTCTCAGAATAAGGTTTTTAAATGAATACAATAAAATACATATGATTACAAAGGAAACCAATTGTATTGAAATTCAGTGGTCAAAATATATACATTTAATAATATTTATAAGTAGATTCCAGATTAAGAACTATTTGAATCCAGTCTCAAGCCCAGAAAGATAAACAGTGGTTAGCTGTGAGTACAAGTCTTTCTTTTTGTACTATCATAAGCTTTATTCTACCATAGAATAAAATGATTAAAATTTTTATAATGTCACACACATAAAGGCATGAATCCAGGGAGTCACTGTTAACTCTCAATACATTCTATAGAAAACTAGAATTGATTTTAATGGGGACAAAATGAATTACTTAATTACTATGACTCACTTGAATTGACTCTCCCCTTACATCTCAAAGAAAGAAGTATCTGCAATCTGCTTGGTGCCTGATAGGTTGCGAGCTAATTCTGATTAATTCTTATGTATCATCTGCATTCTCCATTGTCTTTGATCACCAACTATATCTGAGCAGAAAATAATAAGAAAAAAGCTAATAGCTCTTCAGGGTAATTCTCAGGCTCTAAAAGAGTGTTGATTTTGCATATAATAGAACTGACAATTGTTTGAAACAATTCAAAGAAGAAACACATATGTCCAACTTTGTAACTTGCACTATGAGAATTTAGAAGTTAGCACTTTTATAATAGAAAATAAATTATAGCATAAAGAATGTATGATTTGTAGTTAGAGATATAAAGTTCAAATTCTGACTATGTAACTAAAATGTATGTGATCATAGGCAGATTTTTCGATTTCACAGGCTTCATTTGCCTCATCTGTAAATGGAGTTAGGGGCACAGGGATACAAAAAAGCAAAATCAAAACAACCAGCTTCCGCCCTCAAGTTTGCATTCTTTTTTTTAAAACTTTTTCTGCTCATAACAGATTTATTCAGAATCACTAACTGAGTTTAACTGTCTCACACATATACATCTTAACTGTATTAATATCAGTTCCACGTATAAAATCCAGGCAAGGCTTCAAGAAGTTATGAACCAGTCTTGTCACAGATGATACTTTTTCTAAATATGCAGTTTCTTTCTTCTTTTAACATCTAGATTTATTATGGTTAAACATTTTTTGTTTTTAAACTTTGAGTTCTAAATTCTCTCTCTCCTTCTCATCCCTTCCCTACCCATTGAGAAAGCAAGCTATAAGATTTCAATTATATGTATGAAATACGTAAAACATATTTTCTTGAGTCATTTTCTAAAATTTTATTTATTTTAGGGTTTTTTTTTGCAAGGCAATGGGGTTAAGTGACTTACCTAAGACCACACAGTTAGGTAATTATTAAGTGTCTGAGATCAGATTTGAACTCAGGTACTCCTGACTCTAGTGCTGGTGCTCTATCTACTGTGCCACGAAGCCACTCCCTTGAGTCATTTTTAAAAACAAAAAAAAATACAGAAAGTGGGGTAAACTTCAATTTGTACTCAGTGGGTAGCATTTTTCATCATGAATCCTTTGAAATGGATATATGTATACATATATATTTATTAGAATAGTCAAGACTTTCACAGTTGATTATTATCACAATGTTGCTATTAGTATACACAATGATCTCCAGTTCTTCATTTTCATTAGTTCATATGGGCTTGTAAGATTTTTCTGAAATCATTCCCTTTGTCATTTTTATATCAAAATAGCATTTCATCACAATCATATACCACAACTTGGTCAGCCATTTCCCAGTTGATAAGCACCCCCTCAATTTCTAATTCTTTCATATCACAAAAAGAGCTGTATAAATATTTTTATACATATAGATCCTGTTCCTTTTCCTTTGATCTTTTTGAGATATTAATGTAGTAGTGGCACTGCTGAGTCAAAGGGTGGGGACTTATATTCTAAAGGGACAGACAACATTTAAATCAAGATAAATGGAATAGAGGTAAAATAATACATCGGAAATAACACTAACCACTAGGGAAATAACACTAACTGCTAGGGAAATAACACTAACCACTAGGAAGTCTGAAAAAGGCCTCCTGGAAGGGTAGTCTAAGTCTTAGAAGAGGTTGGGAATTCTAAGATGCTGAGTGAGAGACTTTTTCATTCAGAGGACAACCAGTAGAATAGCAGGAAAAAGGAGATGGAGTATATAATGCAGAGGGCAGAAGAAGGACAATATGACTGGTTTACAGAATATGTGGGAAAGGATGGAATGTAAAATTGGAAAGGTAAGTAGGGGCCAGGTTGTGAAGAGTTTTAAATGCTAAATAAATGGTTTTACATTTGCTCCTAAAATTAATAGGACATAGTCATACCTGTGCTTTAGAAAAATCACTTTGTTAGCTGGTAGAGATTAGATTTGAGAGATTTGAGAGAAGAGACTTGAGGAAGCATAATCCAGTTGAGAGAGAATGAGGTCCTGAACTAGGGCAATTACTATATGAGTGAAGGGAAAGAACATTTACAAAAGATGTTGGGAGAGCAATGGTGTCAAATGCAAATATAAACAGGAATCATTAAACTGTACATGAGGATCTCTGCAGGTCCCATATTGACTTAAAAATCACACATTTATATGTTTATTTTTTAAAAATTAATATATCAACACATTAAAATAAGATAGGAGTTATATTTTAATCTGGTTCAGGCTGCATATGGTCCTTGAGCTATGTATCTGACATTTTTGAAAGAAATTAAAAAATTTGGCAATTGATTGGCTATGAGTAAGATGGGGGTGAATAAGGGGGCTCAAGAATACCAACTTGGGTAATTGGAAGGATATTATCCTTTGAAAAGTAATAAAGAAGTTCAGAAGAAGGAAAGATATGAGAGGGTGAGTATTCCAACCTTTTAATATCATTGCCAATTAAGAGAAATAATTCATGCTACTTAAAACTGTTTACAAAAATAAAAGCATGATGACAAATTCCTTCTATTAGACAAATATGGCACCAGTACCCAAACCATGGGGAAGATACTGTAAAGAAAACTACAGATCAACATTCTGGTTCTCCAGTGGAACTAATGTCACCAACATGAGTATTTCTTTCAATAATGCAGATTGCAACTCATCCATTCTTGTACACTCAGTACCATTACTATTTGTCTTACCATAATGGGGGAAACTCCAAAATGTGCTAGAGGCTTCCTCCAGTTCTTTTGATGCTGTGAGGAATTATAGAATCTACAGACAATAAATCATATTAATATCACATGAATATTGAAGCAAAAAATAATTATTTTTATCAAAGAAGCTAAAACATTAAAATTATTCACTATGATCAAGTTGTATTGAAACTAGAAATGCAAGGATAATTCAAAATTACAAAAACCAAATCAGTAATTAGTAATAAATACAAAAATCAAAAATTATATTTTTAAATATGAAAAATGCTTACAACAATGTCCAAAAACAGTACAGCAAGAAAAAAGATCTACCTAAAGGGTTTTTTTTTTAGTTTTTGCAAGGCAGTGGGGTTAAGTGGCTTGCTCGAGGCCACACAGCTAGGTAATTATTAAGTGTCTGAGGCCAGATTTTGAACTCCAGGGCCTGTCCTCTCTTCACTGTGCCACCTAGCTGCCCCTAGATCTACCTAAAATTAAAAGGTAGTAAATTTGTAAGAGGAAAAAACTGAATTATTTTCCAAATGAGAAAACAGTAAAGAAAGGAAGTCCATTTTCCCCACTAAAACTTTATTACTGAATCACTCAATCAAAGTGTGATGTCCAGTAATGTAAAGGGAATTTTACTCAAATCATAGGATCAAAGATTTAGAGCTGCAAGTGACTAATATAGGTCATCTAGTCCAATCTGTTCCTTTTAGAGCTAAGGAAACTGAGGCCCTGAGAAGCTAAATGACTTGCCCAATGTCATAGTAATAATATTCGGCTCATCTAGTCCAATCTCGTTTTACAATTGGGGAAAGTGAGCCCAGAGAACTTTAGGGGTCCAAGGTCACGCAAGAAGTCAAATCTAGCCCTTTTTTCCCAGATATCTCTCTATTCTCTTGAGTTTCCAAGCCTGCTAGATGCCGTACGATTCACCAGGAACAAATGCTCGATTCTTTTAAACTTCAGGACGAGGTGACAACAATGGCAAATCAAGGAGACTCGGGGAACTTCCACACATGCGCAGCTACCCCCGCTTTAAACAGACCCTCGCACGCATGCGCCGCTCCCGCCTAGGCGTCCGGGGAATCAGGACGCGTGCGCTCACCTTCAACCCGAGCCGGGACGGGAGAGGGCGGGTGATTCAGCGCATGCGCCGGGACCCGAGGCGCATGCGTGGTTGCTACGGGCGACCGGAGATTCTCGGCAGTGGCTGGCGCGGGTCTGAGAGCAGGCTCCTCCCAGAGTGCTGCGCGGCGGCGCCTGCAGGTCTGCCGTCATGGCCGGGCTGCTCAAGAAGGTGAGGGCACGCTTTGGAGGTCAAGGTGATCGGGCGGGATGACCCCCGGCGGGGGGGGGTCGCGGGCAGCTCCTGTCCCCCTCCCCTCCCCCGTTCTCTTCTTCCCCTCCCCCTCCCCCCGTAGCGGGCCCGATGCCCCGGAATGACGGCGTGTTTTGTGCCCCTTAGACCACCGGCCTCGTGGGACTGGCCGTCAGCGAGACCCCCCGGGAGGTACGTGCCGATTTCCTATTTTTGTTACTAAATGCAATTTTAAAATTATTTTTAAAAAATAGACTTGACGGATTTACATTCATAAACAAATAATTGCGCGTTGCCTAATCATTCAGCAAACACGGTGCATTAGCTAGTACTTTAATGGATTTTCAGAACATCTATCTCGGGGCGGCCAGGTGGCACAGTGGATGGAGCACCTGCCCTGGAGTCAGGAGTACCCGAGGACACTTAATAATTTCCTAGCCGTGTGGCCTTGGGCAAGCCGCTTAACCCCATTGCCTTGCGAAAAAGCAAACAACAAAACAAAAAAAATATCTATTTCTCCCTATAAGCCTGTGTCATCCCTTTAAAAGATGAAGACACTGAAGTTCTTAGAGCTTGTGACTGGCTGTTATTTATAAGGGCCTGAGAGGCAGGATTTCCACTCAAGTTCAAGGCTAGAATTCTGTGTAATAGTTGAGCACTGGAAAGCACTTTGGTTGTTTGGTTGTTTCAATCATGCCTGACCCTTTGAGACTCCTTGAGGATTTTCTTGGCAAAAATACTGGAGTGGTGTGCCATTTCCTTCTCCGGCTCCTTTTTTTTTTTACAGATGAGGGAACAGGCAAGAAGGGTTAGGTTGTGAAGTAACCTGCCTGGAGTCAGACACAGGAAAGTGGCTGAGGCTGGATTGGAACTCAAGATCAGAGTTTTGGACTCCAGGTCTGATAATCTGGCTACATTTCTGCCCTGGAAAGCACTCAAGGAAAGATGTATTCATACAAAGATTTAACTCTGGCTTAATAGAACTCACAGTCAAGTAGGAGTATAAAACGTGTTCATAAACAACTGATACAAAATGACATTCTTTTTAAAAAATTTTTATGTATTCATTTATTTTAAATGACACAAATTCTTAAGAGATGGTACAAACCAAGTGCTGATCATAGTCTGAAGGAAGCAAGAGTATTATTGACTGCTGAGAACCAGAGACACCTTCTGCTATATGAAATTTCACGTGAACCTTAAAAAATAGATTGGATTTCAAAAATCAAACATTGAGTTGAGGGTATTTCAGGTATTGGGAACAGTGTGAGGCAAAGGCACAGATGTAGGATATAGTAGGATGTCCTTTAAGGACTGTGGGAGGTAGTTCAGTTTGGCTGGACATGTAGAAAGGAATTTTGTGAGATGAACTCAGAAGGTTGAGTAGCCTTTAAATAATGGGCCAAATATTTTGGATGTTAATTTGTAAATAGAAAATATTGAGAGGTTTTAAGCAAAAATGTAATAAGATCAGGTTTGTACCTAAAGGAAGCTAATTTAGCAACAATTAGATCTAAAGGAAAGTTGGGAAAACTAATCAGGATGCCATTTCAGTCATCTTTTCTTAACAACTGTGGAGTTTGGAGAAAAGGAAAAATCAAAGATACCATTAAGATTTCATAATAAATATCTGATGAGCTCTCTAACAGAAATAGGGAGATAGAAGGGAGAGCATATCGGATGGGAAACTAATGTTTTTGGACATGTTGAGATAATGTAAACATCCAAGGGAGATGTTCTTATAAATTTCTAGGTTCAGCAGAAAGAACAGAAGTAGAGATACAAATTTGGGAGCCATTTGTGAAAATATTAGCTGACATATAATGAATTAAAACTGGCAGTTCATTTTACATACCTTTCTAATTTAAGTCCCAAAATGACCTTGAAAGATGGTAATACAAGGGGCAGCTAGGTGGCACAGTGGATAAATCACCGGCCCTGGAGTCAGGAGTACCTGGGTTCAAATCTGGTCTCAGACACTTAATAATTACCTAGCTGTGTGGCCTTGGGCAAGCCACTTAACCCCATTTGCCTTGAAAAAACCTAAAAAAAAAAAGATGGTAATACAGATAACATTATCAGAGAGCTTAAGTGACTTGTTTGTGCTCACACAGCTAATAAATACTAGAACTTCCATATTCCTGATACCAGGACCAGTATTTCACCATATATGTCCTGTATGTCCTGGCACCTTTCATGGCAGTGTAGAGATGACCATTGAAGCCAGGAAAATTAATGAGATTTCCCTGTTCAGGTTCTCTGAGCTGCCTTGTGTTCATTGTGTGTGTGTGTGTGTGTGTGTGTGTGTGTGTGTGTGTGTGTATCTATGCATATGCCAGTGTGTATATATTAATGAATATATGTATATATATTTTTCTTATACATGTATATGTTGTCAGTTTGTTAGAATATGAGCTCTTTCAGCACAAACATTGACTTTGTAACCCCTAAATTTAGCTCAGCTCCTAAAATGTCCTTATTGACTGATTGAAAAGAGGAAGTAGAAGTGATTGATTGATTAAAGGATGGAAGAAGAGAAGGCCAAGAACAGAATCTTTGAAGAAGATTAAGAAATTAGAAAGGATTGTAATGTTTTTCTGAATCTAAGAGAATATATAGAGAAAGGAGTGTCAAAAGTTACAAAATTGGAGAAAGATACGATTTGAGAAAGACTTTAATTGGAAAAGTAGGACTTTTTTTTTTTTTAGTTTTTACTAAGACAGTAGGGTTAAGTGACTTGCCTTAGGGTTACACAGCTAGATAATTATCCTGTGTCTGAGGCTTGATTTGAACTCAGATTCTCCTGACTCCAGGGCTGGTGCTCTATCCACAGTGCCACTTATCTGCCCCCAAAAGTAGGACATTATTGATGATCTTTTGAAAGCAGCTTTGGAGTAGTAATAGAGAAGCAGATTGTGTAGGTATTCTGGGCTACCTCTTAAAGAAGTTTGCCTCTGAATGACAAGAAGTTGGGAGAGAATAGAGAGGAGGCCTTTTTATCTTTTTCTTTATAGATAAAAAAAAAAATAGCATATTTGGGGAGATGGGGAGTGAGACACTGGAGAAGAAGAAATTGAAGATTCATGAGAAAGAGGATTGGTAGAGCAAAACATTGGAGACAGGAAGGCATGGCATCAAAGGCACAAGTTAATCTTTGGAAGTAATAGGGATACCTGATTCTTGGACACAGAGCTATTTAAAAAACAAATTATAGTCTGGGCCAGGTCTAGTTCAGGGCAATCTAGTAATTCAGGCACAGGACTGATTTGCAATGGAATATTTGTAGACCATAAAATTCAGCAAAAAATAAATTTGCACATAATAAGATTAAAATAACATAATTCCCTTTTTGTTCCTCTTCATGTTTCAGAGCAACAATACTGAGTCAAAAAGATAAGTTGAATGAAATGGGAATTCTCTCAAACCTCAGGAATATCAGCTCCCTAAAGGCTCCCCACATGCATTTTTTTGTTGTTTTGGGGAGATTTTTTTTTTTTTTTGGCACGGTGATGGGGTTAAGTAATTTGCCCAATGTTACACAGCTAAGTAAGTATTAAGTGTCTGAGACCAGAATTGAACTCAGGGCCTCCTTATTCCAGACTGATGCTCTATTCACTATGCCAACTAGCTACCCTTCCACATCTACTTTTAATGCCTTTATGTCTCTAGATCAGTCAAGATTCCAAGAGGAAGGCCTTCTTTAAAAAGAAATGACATTTGTGACCAAGTGAGAGTCATACCAGGAATGCAGGGCTTCTTTTATATAAGTGAAATTATTAACATAATCAATGGTCTCAAAAACAAAACTAACAATTATATGCGATTATATCGATAGATGTAGAAAAGACTTAAAAGATACACTCATTCGGAATGTGGATTTTTTCCTTAAAATGGTAAGAAACATCTACTTAAAACCATCAGCAAGCATTATTTGTAATGGGAATAGACTAGAAGCTTTCCCATTTAGATCAGGAGTGAAACAAGGATGCTATTATCACCAATATTATTCAGTATGTATTAGAAATATTAGTAATGGGGCAGCTAGATGGCACAGTGGATGGAGCACCTGCTCTGGAGTTCAAACCTGACTTCAGACACTCAATATCTCCCTAGCTGTGTAATCTTTTTTTCTTTTTTTTTTTAGGTTTTTGCAAGGCAAATGGGGTTAAGTGGCTTGCCCAAGGCCACAACAGTTAGGTACTTATTAAGTGTCTGAGACCGGATTTGAACCCAGGTACTCCTGACTCCAAGGCCGGTGCTTTATCCACTACACCACCTAGCCGCCCCTCTAGCTATGTAATCTTGAGCATGTCACTTAACCCCATTGCCTTGCCAAAAAAAAAAAACAGGAAAAAGAAATATTAGCACAGGCAATAAAAGAAGAAAAGAAATTGAAGGAGTCAGAATGGTAAAAAGGTAAAAACTATCTTTTTTTTTGCAGACATTATAATGATGATATGCATAGAACATCTGGAGATTGAACTCAAAAAAGTTAGTTGAAACAGTAATTTTAGCAAAGTAGTAGAATATAAAATAAACCCATATAAATCATCAGCATTTCTATATATATTTATATATTACCAACAAGACATCTGCAGAAAAGAAATACCCCATTTAAATTACCAGTGGATAAAGCATTGACCTTGGAATCAGAAGGATGGGAGTTCAAATCCAGCCTCAGACACTTGACACTCACTATATATATATGACCTTGGGCAAGTCATGTGACCTTGATTGCAGGACCATTTCTAGTCATCCTGATTCATACCTGGTCAGTGATTCCAGAAGACTCTGAAGGAGAAAGTGAGGCTGATGACTGACTTAGAACAGCACCCCTCACTCAAATCCAATTCATGTGCTTGTCATGGCATCACCTCCCTGATGATGTGGTCTTCGAGAACAAAGGATAAAACATTATCAACATCAAACAGTTAAATTGTAGATAGTTAAAAATAGCTGTGACTATACTATCAAGCCAAATTCAGAACTGCGTGTACATAATTACAAAACACTTTTTATACAAAGAAATGGGTGGGCAGAGCCAGTATAATAAGAATGCCATCACAATTAAATTAGCAAAAAATTATTGTATCATGCTAGAAAAGTAAAGGAAGGAAATTAGCAATATCAGCTTTTAAACTATATTATAAGGCAATAATTATCTAAATTATCTGATACTGGCTAAGAAATGGAAAGATAGGTCAGTGGAACAGGGTATGTCTATACGATACAAAGTAATACATGATTATAGTAATTTGTGTTTGGCAAATATAAATATTTAAGCTTTTGGGATAAGAATTCATTATTTGGTAAAAAATTGTTGGGAAAACTGGAAAGCAGTGTGGCGGATATTGGATATAGACTGATATCTTATACCCTTTACCAAGATAAGTCAGAATGAACCAGATATAAAAGGTTATATCAAAGAAAATTAGAACACGGAACATATTACCTATCAACCTTATGGATAGGAGAATAATTTATTAATCAGCTAGAGATAGAGAGCACTGAAGGATGTAAAATGGATAATTTTGATTTTATTGAATTAGAAAATTTTTTTACAAATAAAACCACTAGCCATTTTTAGATTAGAAAGCAATAAGAAAATTGAGAAAAAAAATTTGAGTTTTCTCAGATAAAGGTCTCATATATAGAGACCTTTGTCAAATGTATAAAAATACAAGTCATTCCTCAGTTGATAAATGGTCAAAGGACGTGAATAGGCAGTTTTTAGATGAAGAAATCAAAACTCCATATACATAAAACAATATTCTAAATCATTTTTGATCAATGTAAATTAAAATGACTTTAGGATATCATCTCACACTAATAAGATTGGCTAAAATGATAGAAAGGGAAAATGACAAATGTTGGAAGGGATGTGAAGAAATTGAGATACTAATACATTATTGGTGGAACTGAGAACTATTCTAGACATTTTGGAAAGCAATATGGAATTATGCCTAAAGGGTTATAAAACTGTATATAGTCTTTGACTCAGAAATACCACTATTACAGGTTTCCTAAGATGATCAGGCAAAAAGTCCAGTGCTTTACTCACTGTCGCCTAGCTGGAAATTGAGAAGATGCCCATCAATTGAGGAATGGCTAAACAAGTTGTAGTATATGACAGTGATGGAATATTCCACTCTGGATTTGATTTAGTATAAAGTGTTTGTTGTAATTATTAATTTCAGTTTTATTTTTAAAAAGTATTGTCCAAAGTTTTTAACAACGT